>NC_083712.1:5969213-6271617 GCF_033118175.1 Dama dama | reverse complement strand
TCTTCATATTTTTCACACCTTTTAATGCTCTTCATGTTTTTCAACAGCGCTTCATTCCCCTCTATTTTTTAGACCGTTTCATGCTCCTCATATATTTGACTCCTTTTGAAGCTCTTCATATTTTTCAAACGTTTTCATGCTCTGCATTTTTTTCAACACCGATTCATACTCCTCCTATTTTTCAGACCGTTTCATGCTCTCCATAGTTTTGACACCTTTTGAAGCTCTTCATATTTTTCACACCTTTTCAGGCTCTTCATGTTTGTCAACACTGCTTTATGCTCCTACTATTTTTCAGACCGTTTCATGCGCCTAATATTTTTGACAGCTTTAGAATCTCTTCATATTTTTCACACCTTTTCATGCTCTTCATGTTTTCAACACCGTGTCATGCTCCTCCTATTTTTCAGACCTTTTCATGCTCCTCATATATTTGACACATTTTCAAGCTCTGAATATTTTTCACACATTTTCAGGCTCTTCATGTTTTTGAACACTGCTTCATGATCCTCCTATTTTTCAGATGGTATCATGCTCTTCATATGTTTGACACCTTTTGAAGCTCTTCATATTTTTCACATCTTTTCAGGCTCGTCATGTTTTTGAACCCCGCTTCTCGCTCCTCTTATTTTTCAGACCGTTTCATGTTCATCTCATTTTTGACACCTTTTGTAGCTCTTCATATTTTACACCTATTCAGGCTCTTCATGTTTTTCAACACCGTTTCTTGATCCTCCTATTTTTCAGACCGTTTCATGCTCATCTCATTTTTAACACCTTTTGAAGCTTTTCATATTTTTCACAACTTTTCAGGCTCTTCATGTTTTTGAACACCGCTTCATGATACTCCTATTTTTCAGACCGTTTCATGCTCATGTCATTTTTGACACCTTTGAAGCTCTTCATGTTTTTCACACCTTTTGAAGCTCTTCATATTTTTCACACGTTTTCAGGCTCTTCATTTTTTTCAACACCGCTTCATGCTCCTCCTATTTTTCAGAGAGTTTCATGCTCCTCATGTATTGCACACTTTTTGAAGGTCTTCATATTTTTCACACCTTTTCAGGCTCTTCATCTTTTTCCACACCACTTCTTGTTTCTCCTATTTTTCAGCCCGTTTCATGCTCCTCATGTATTTCACACCTTTTCAAGCTCTTCATATTTTTCACACCTTTTCAGGCTCTTCATGTTTTTCAACACCGCTTCATGCTCCACCTATTTTTCAGACCGTTTCATGCTCCTCATATTTTTGACACCTTTTGAAGCTCTTCATATTTTTCACAAGTTTTCAGGCTGTTCATGTTTTTGAACACCGCTTCATGCTCCTCCTATTTTTCAGACCGTTTCATGCTCCTCCTATTTTTGAGACCGTTTCAGGCTCCTCATATTTTTGACACGTTTTGAAGCTCTTCATATTTTTCACACCTTTTCAGGCTCTTCATTGTTTTCAACACAGCTTCATGTTCCTCCTATTTTTCAGAACGTTTCATGCTCATCTCATTTTCGACACCTTTTGAAGCTCTTCATATTTTTCACGCCTTTTGAAACTCTTCATATTTTTCACACCTTTTCAGGCTCTTCATGTTTTTCAATACCGCTTCATGCTACTCCTATTTTTCTGACCGTTTCATGCTCCTCATATTTTTCACACCTTTTGAAGCTCTTAATATTTTTCACACCTTTTCAGGCTCTTTATGTTTTTGAGCACACCTTCTTGGTCCGCCTATTTTTCAGACCGTTTCATGCTCCTCATGTATTTCACACCATTTGAAGCTCTTCATGTTTTTCACACCTTTTCAGTCTCTTCATGTCTTTGAACACCATTTCATGCTCCTCCTATTTTTCAGACCGTTTCATGCTCCTCATGTATTTCACACCATTTGAAGCTCTTCATATTTTTCACACCTTTTCAGGCTCTTCATATTTTTGAACACCGCTTCATGCTCCTCCTATTTATCCGACCGTTTCAGGCTCCTCATATTTTTGACACCTTTTGAAGCTCTTCATATTTTTCACAACTTTTCAGGCTCTCCATGTTTTTGAACACCCTTTCGTGCTCCTCCTATTTTTCAGACCTTTTCATGCTCCTCATAATTTTGACACCTTTTGAAGCTCTTCATATTTTTCACAACTTTTCAGGCTCTCCATGTTTTTGAACACCACTTCATGCTCCTCGTATTTTTCAGACCGTTTCATGCTCCTCATATTTTTGACAATTTTGGAAGCTGTTCTTAATTTTCACACCTTTTCAGGATCTTCATGTTTTTCAACACCGCATCATGCTCCTCCTATTTTTCAGGCCTTTTCATGCTCCTCAAAATTTTGAAAGCTTTTGAAGCTGCTCCTATTTTCACACCTTTTGAAGCTCTTCATATTTTTCACACGTTTTCAGGCTCTTCGTGTTTTTCAATACTGTTTCATGCTCCTCCTATTTTTCAGACCGTTTCATGTTCCTGCTATTTTTCAGATCATTTCATGCTCCTGATATTTTTGACACCTTTTGAAGCTCTTCATATTTTTCACACCTTTTCAGGCTCTTCATGTTTTTCAACACCGCTTCATGCTCCTCCTATTTTTCAGACCTTTTCATGCTCCTAATATTTTTGACTCCTTTTGACGCTCTTCATATTTTTCACACCTTTTCAGGCTCTTCATCTTTTTCAACACCCCTTTATGCTCCTCCTATTTTTCAGACCGTTTCAGGCTCCTCATATTTTTGACAGCTTTAGAATCTCTTCATATTTTTCACACCTTTTCATGCTCTTCATGTTTTCAACACCGTGTCATGCTCCTCCTATTTTTCAGACCTTTTCATGCTCCTCATATATTTGACACATTTTGAAGCTCTGAATATTTTTCACACATTTTCAGGCTCTTCATGTTTTTGAACACTGCTTCATGATCCTCCTATTTTTCAGACGGTATCATGCTCTTCATATGTTTGACACGTTTTGAAGCTCTTCATATTTTTCACACCTTTTGAAGCTCTTCATATTTTTCACACCTTTTCAGCCTCTTCATATTTTTGAACACTGCTTCATGCTCCTCCTATTTTTCAGACCGTTTCATGCTCCTCATATTGTTGACACCTTTTGAAGCTCTTCATATTTTTCACACCTTTTGAAGCTCTTCATATTTTTCATATTTTGAAGCTCTTCATATTTTCACACTTTTCAGACACTTCAGGTTTTTCAACACCGCTTCATTCTCCTGCTATTTTTCAGATCGTTTCATGCTCCTCATGTATTTCACACCTTTTGGAGGTCTTCATATATTTCACACCTTTTCAGGGTTTTCATTTTTTTCAACACCACTTCAAGCTCCTCCTATTTTTCAGACCTTTTCATGCTCATCTCTTTTTGACACCTTTTGAAGCTGTTCATATTTTTCACACCTTTTCAGGCTCTTGATGATTTTCAACACCTCTTCATTCTCCTCCTATTTTTCAGACCGTTTCATGCTCATTTCATCTTGACACCTTTTGAAGTTTTTCATATTTTTCACACCTCTTCAGTCTCTTCATGTTTTTCAACACCACTTCATGCTTCTCCTATTTTTCAGCCCGCTTCATGCTCCTCATGTATTTCACACCTTTTGAAGCTCTTCATATTTTTCACACCTTTTCAGTCTCTTCATGTTTTTGATCACCGTTTCATGTTCCTCCTATTTTTCAGACCGCTTCATGCTCCTCATATATTTAACAGCTTTAGAAACTCTTCATATTTTTCACACCTTTTCAGGCTCTTCATGTTTTTTAACACCTCTTCATGCTCCTCCTATTTTTCAGACAGTTTCATGCTCCTCATATTTCTGACACCTTTTGAAGGTCTTCATATTTTTCATATTTTTGAAGCTCTTCATATTTTCACACTTTTCAGACACTTCAGGTTTTTCAACACCGCTTCATGCTCCTGCTATTTTTCAGATCGTTTCATGCTCCTCATGTATTTCACACCTTTTGGAGGTCTTCATATATTTCACACCTTTTCAGGATTTTCATTTTTTTCAACACCACTTCATGCTCCTCCTATTTTTCAGACCTTTTCATGCTCATCTCTTTTTGACACCTTTTGAAGCCCTTCATATTTTTGACACCTTTTCAGGCTCTTCATATTTTTCATATTTTTGAAGCTCTTCATATTTTCACACGGTTTCAGACTCTTCATGTTTTTCAACACCGCTTCATGCTCCTCCTATTTTTCAGACCGTTTCATGCTTCTCATATTTTTGACACCTTTTGAAGTTGTTCATATTTTTCACAACTTTTCAAGCTCTTCATGTAATTGAACACCGCTTCATGCTCCTCCTATTTTTCAGACCGTTTCATGCTCCTCATATTTCTGACACCTTTTGAAGCTCTTCATATTTTTCACACCTTTTCAGGCTCTTCATGTTTTTCAACACCGTTTCATGCTCCTCCTATTTTTCAGATCGTTTCATGCTCATCTCATTTCTGACACCTTTTGAAGCTTTTCATATTTTTTACAACTTTTCAGGCTCTTCATGTTTTTGAACACCGCTTCATGCTCCTCCTATTTTTCAGACCGTATCATGCTCCTCATATTTTTTAACACCTTTTGAAGCTCTTCATATCCTTTTCAGGCTCTTCATGTTTTTGAACACCACTTCATGCTCCTCTTATTTTTCAGAGAGTTTCATGTTCCTCATGAATTTCACACCTTTTGAAGCTCTTCATATTTTTCACCCCTTTTCAGGCCCTTCATGTTTTTTCACACCACTTCGTGCTTCTCCTATTTTTCAGACCGTTTCATGCTTCTCATGTATTTCACACCCTTTGAAGCTCTTCATATTTTTCACACCTTTTCAGGCTCTTCAAATTTTTGATCACAGTTTCAGGCTCCTCCTATTTTTCAGACCGTTTCATGCTCCTCATATTTTTGACACCTTTTGAAGCTCTTCATATTTTTCACACCTTTTCAAGCTCTTCATGTTTTTGAAAACTGCTTCATGATCCTCCTATTTTCAGACCGTTTCATGCTCTTCATATTTTTGCCACCTTTTGAAGCTCTTCATATTTTTTCCACCTTTTCAGGCTCTTCATGTTTTTCAACACCATTTCGTGCTTCTCTTATTTTTCAGACCGTTTCATGCTCATCTCATTTTTGACACCTTTGAAGCTCTTCATAGTTTTCACATCTTTTGAAGCTCTTCATATTTTTCACACCTTTTCAGGCTCTTCAAGTTTTTCCACACCACTTCATGCTTCTCCTATTTTTCAACCCGTTTCATGCTCATCATGTATTTCACACCTTTTGAAGCTCTTCATATTTTTCACACCTTTTCAGGCTCTTCATGTGTTTGAACACCGCTTCAGGCTCCTCCTATATTTCAGACCGTTTCATTCTCCTCATAGTTTCACACCTTTTGAAGCTCTTCATATTTTTCACAACTTTTCAAGCTCTTCATGTAATTGAACACCGCTTCATGCTCCTCCTATTTTTCAGACCGTTTCATGCTTCTGATATTTTTGACACTTTTTGAAGCTCTTCATATTTTACACACCTTTTCCGGCTCTTCATGTTTTTCAACACCGCTTCATGCTTCTCGTATTTTTCAGATCGTTTCATGCTCATCTCATTTTTGACACCTTTTGAAGCTTTTCATATTTTTGACAACTTTTCACGCTCTTCATGTTTTTGAACACCGCTTCATGCTCCTCCTATTTTTCAGACCGTATCATACTCCTCATATTTTTTAACACCTTTGGAAGCTCTTCATATTTTTCACGCCTTTTCAGGCTCTTCATATTTTTGAACACTGCTTCATGCTCCTCCTATTTTTCAGATTTTTTCATGCTCCTCATATTTTAGACACATTTTGAAGCTCTTCATATTTTTCACACCTTTTCAGGCTCTTGATGATTTTCAACACCGCTTCATTCTCCTCCTGTTTTTCAGACCGTTTCATGCTCATCTCATTTTGACACCTTTTGAAGCTCTTCATATTTTTCACACCTTTTGAAGCTGTTCATATTTTTCACACCTTTTCTGGCTCTTCATGATTTTCAACAGCGCTTCATGCTCCTCCTATTTTTCAGACCGTTTCATGCTCATCTCATTTTTGACACCTTTTGAAGCTCTTCATATTTGTCACAGCTTTTGAAGCTCTTCATATTTTTCATATTTTTGAAGCTCTTCATGTTTTTCACACCTTTTCAGACTCTTCATGTTTTTGAACACCACTTCATGCTCCTCCTCTTTTTCAGACCGTTTCATGCTCCTCCTATTTTTCAGACCGTTTCATGCTCCTCATATTTTTGACACCTTTTGAAGCTCTTCATATTTTTCACACTTTTACAGGCTCTTCATGTTTTTCAACACCACTTCATGCTCCTCCTATTTTTCACACCGTTTCATGCTCCTCATAATTTTGACACCTTTTGAAGCCCTTCATATTTTTGACACCTTTTCAGGCTCTTCATATTTTTCATATTTTTGAAGCTCTTCATATTTTCACACGGTTTCAGACTCTTCATGTTTTTCAACACCGCTTCATGCTCCTCCTATTTTTCAGACCGTTTCATGCTTCTCATATTTTTGACACCTTTTGAAGCTCTTCATATTTTTCACACCTTTTCAAGCTCTTCATGTTTTTCAACACCGCTTCATGCTCCTGCTTTTTTTCAGACCGTTTCATGCTCCTCATATTTTTGACACCTTTTGAAGCTTTTCATATTTTTCACACCTTTTCAGGCTCTTCATTTTTTTCAACACTACTTCTTGCTCCTCCAAATTTTCAGACCGTTTCATACTCATCTAATTTTTGACACCTTTTGAAGCTCTTCATATTTTTCACAGCTTTTGAAGCTCTTCATATTTTCACACCTTTTCAGGCTCTTCTTGTTTTTGAACACCGCTTCATGCTCCTTCTATTTTTCAGAGAGTTTCATGCTCCTCATGTATTTCTCAACTTTTGAAGCTCTTCATATTTTTCACACATTTTCAGGCTCTTCATGTTTTTCCACACCACTTCATGCTTCTCCTATTTTTCAGCCCGTTTCATGCTCCTCATGTATTTCACACCTTTTGAAGCTCTTCATAATTCTCACACCCTTTCAGGCTCTTCATATTTTTCAACACCACTTCATGCTCCTCCTATTTTTCAGACCGTTTCATGCTCCTCATATTTTTGACACCTTTTGAAGCTCTTCATATTTTTCACACATTTTCAGCTCTTCATATTTTTCACACTTTTTCTGGCTCTTCATGTTTTTGAACACCGCTTCATGCTCCTCCTATTTTTCAGACCCTTTCATGCTCCTCATATTTTTGACACCTTTTGAAGCTCTTCATATTTTTCACACCTTTTCAGGCTCTTCATGTTTTTGATCACCGTTTCTTGCTCCTCCAATTTTTCAGACCGTTTCATGCTCCTCATATTTTTGACACCTTTTGAAGCTCTTCATATTTTTCACACCTTTTCAGGCTCTTTATGTCTTTGATCACCGTTTCTTGCTCCTCCTATTTTTCAGACCGTTTCATGCTCCTCATATTTTTGACACCTTTTGAAGCTCTTCATATTTTTCACACCTTTTCAGGCTCTTCATGTTTTTGATCACCATTTCTTGCTCCTCCTATTTTTCACACCATTTCACGCTCCTGATATTTTTGACAATTTTAGAAGCTCTTCATATTTTTCAACACCACTTCATGCTCCTCCTATTTTTCAGACCTTTTCTTGCTCCACATATGTTTGACACCTTTTGAAGCTCTTCCTATATTTCACACCTTTTCAGGCTTTTCATGTTTTTGAACACCACTTCATGCTCCTCCTATTTTTCAGAGAGTTTCATGCTCCTCATGTATTTCACACCTTTTGAAGCTCTTCATATTTTTCACACCTTTTCAGGCTCTTCATGTTTTTGAACACTGCTTCATGATCCTCCTATTTTTCAGACGGTTTCATGCTCTTCATATGTTTGACACCTTTTGAAGCTCTTCATATTTTTCACACCTTTTCAGGCTCTTCATGTTTGTCAACACCACTTCATGCTTCTACTAATTTTCAGACCGATTCATGCTCCTCATGTATTTCACACCTTTTGAAGCTCTTCATATTTTGCAGACCTTTTCAGCTCTTCATGTTTTTGAACACCATTTCATGCCACTTCTATTTTTCAGACCGTTTCATGCTCCTCATATTTTTCACACCTTTTGAAGCTCTTCATATTTTTCACACCTTTTCAGGCTCTTCATATTTTTGAACACCACTTCTCGCTCCTCCTATTTTTCAGACCGTTTCATGCTCATCTCATTTTTGACACCTTTTGTAGCTCGTCATATTTTTCACACGTTTTCAGGCTCTTCATGTTTTTCAACACCGTTTCTTGATCCTCCTATTTTTCAGACCGTTTCATTCTCATCTCATTTTTAACACCTTTTGAAGCTTTTCATATTTTTCACAACTTTTCAGGCTCTTCATGTTTTTGAACACCGCTTCATGCTCCTCCTATTTTTCAAAGATTTTCATGCTCCTCATGTATTTCACACATTTTGAAGGTCTTCATATTTTTCACACCTTTTCAGGCTCTTCATCTTTTTCCACACCACTTCATGCTTCTCCTATTTTTCAGCCCGTTTCATGCTCCTCATGCATTTCACACCTTTTGAAGCTCTTCATATTTTTCACACTTTTCAGGCTCTTCATGTTTTTCAACACCGATTCATGCTTCGCCTATTTTTCAGACCGTTTCATGCTTCTCATATTTTTGACACCTTTTGAAGCTCTTCATATTTTTCACAACTTTTCAGGCTCTTCATGTTTTTGAACACCGCTTCATGCTCCTCCTATTTTTCAGACCGTTTCATGCTCCTCATATTTTTGACACCTTTTGAAGCTCTTCATATTTTTCACACCTTTTCTTGCTTTCCATATTTTTGAACACCGTTTCATGCTCCTCATATTTTTGACAATTTTGAAGCTCTTCAAAATTTTGACATCTTTTGATGCTCTTCATATATTTCACACCTTTTCAGTCTCTTCATGTTTTTCGATGCCACTTCATGCTCCTCCTATTTTTCAGACCGTTTCATGCTCCTCATATTTTTGACACCTTTGAAGCTCTTCATAATTTGACACCTTTTGAAGCTCTTCATATTTTTCACACCTTTTCAGGTTCTTCATATTTTTCAACACTACTTCATGATCCTCCTATTTTTCAGAGCGTTTCATGCTCCTCATATTTTTGACACCTTTTGAAGCTCTTCATATTTTTCACACCTTTTCTTGCTTTCCATATTTTTGAACACCGTTTCATGCTCCTCATATTTTTGACACCTTTGAAGCTCTTCATAATTTGACACCTTTTGAAGCTCCTCATATTTTTCACACCTTTTCAGGTTCTTCATATTTTTCAACACTACTTCATGATCCTCCTATTTTTCAGAACGTTTCATGCTCCTCATATTTTTCACACTTTTTGAAGCTCTTCATATATTTCACACCTTTTCAGGCTCTTCATGTTTTTCACACCTTTTCAGGCATTTCATGTTTTTCAACAATGATTCATGCTCCTCCTATTTTTCACACCGTTTCATGCTCCTCATATTTTTGACACCTTTTGTAGCTCTTCATATTTTTCACACCTTTTCAGGCTCTTCATGTTTTTCAAAGCCACTTCATGCTTCTCCTATTTTTCAGACAGTTTCATGCTCCTCTCATTTCTGACACCTTTTGAAGCTCTTCATATATTTCACACATTTTCAGGCTCTTCATGTTTTTCCACACCACTTCATGCTCCTCCTATTTTTCAGACCGTTTCATGCTCCTCTTATTTTTGACACATTTTGAAGCTCTTCATAATTTCCACACCTTTTGAAGCTCTTCATATTTTTCAAATGTTTTCAGGCTCTTCATGTTTTTCAACACCGCTTCTTGCTCCTCCTATTTTTCAGACCGTTTCATGCTCCTCATATTTTTCACACCATTTGAAGCTCTTCATATTTTTCACAACTTTTCAGGCTCTTCATGTTTTTGAATACCACTTCATGCTCTTCCTATTTTTCAGACCGTTTCATGCTCCTCATATATTTGACACCTTTTGAAGCTCTTCATATTTTTCACACATTTTCAGGCTCTTCTTGTTTTTCAACACCGCTTCATGCTCCTCCAATTTTTCAAACCGTTTCATGCTCCTCATATTTTTGACATCTTTTGAAGCTCTTCATATATTTCACACCTTTTCAGGCTCTTCATGTATTTCAACACTGCTTCATGCTCCTCCAATTTTTCAGACCGTTTCATGGTCCTCATATTTTTGACACGATTTGAAGCTCTTCATATTTTTCACACCTTTTCAGGGTCTTCATGTTTTTCAACACCGCTTCATGCTCCTCTTATTTTTGATACATTTTGAAGCTGTTCATATATTTCACACCTTTTCAGATGTTTCATGTTTTTGAACACCGTTTCATGCTCCTCATATTTTGACAGTTTTTGATGCTCTTCATATTTTTCACAGCTTTTCAGGCTCTTCATGGTTTTCAACACCAGTTCATGCTCCTCCTATTTTTCATACCGCTTCATGCTCCTCCTATTTTTGACACCTTTTGAAGCTCTTCATATTTTTCAAACTTTTTCAAGCTCTTCATGTTTTTCAACAACGCTTCATTTTCCTCCTATTTTTCAGACCGTTTCATGCTCCTCATATTTTTGACACCTTTTGAAGCTCTTCATATTTTTCACACATTTTCTTGCTTTCCATATTTTTGAACACCGTTTCATGCTCCTCATATTTTTGACAATTTTGAAGCTCTTCAAAATTTTGACATCTTTTCATGCTCTTCATATATTTCACACCTTTTCAGTCTCTTCATGTTTTTCGATGCCACTTCATGCTCCTCCTATTTTTCAGACCGTTTCATGCTCCTCATATTTTTGACACCTTTGAAGATCTTCATAATTTGACACCTTTTGAAGCTCTTCATATTTTTCAAACTTTTTCAAGCTCTTCATATTTTTCAACACTACTTCATGATCCTCCTATTTTTCAGACCGTTTCATGCTCCTCATATTTTTGACACCTTTTGAAGCTCTTCATATTTTTCACACATTTTCTTGCTTTCCATATTTTTGAACACCGTTTCATGCTCCTCATATTTTTGACAATTTTGAAGCTCTTCAAAATTTTGACATCTTTTCATGCTCTTCATATATTTCACACCTTTTCAGTCTCTTCATGTTTTTCGATGCCACTTCATGCTCCTCCTATTTTTCACACCGTTTCATGCTCCTCATATTTTTGACACCTTTTGTAGCTCTTCATATTTTTCACACCTTTTCAGGCTCTTCATGTTTTTCAAAGCCACTTCATGCTTCTCCTATTTTTCAGACAGTTTCATGCTCCTCTCATTTCTGACACCTTTTGAAGCTCTTCATATATTTCACACATTTTCAGGCTCTTCATGTTTTTCCACACCACTTCATGCTCCTCCTATTTTTCAGACCGTTTCATGCTCCTCTTATTTTTGACACATTTTGAAGCTCTTCATAATTTCCACACCTTTTGAAGCTCTTCATATTTTTCAAATGTTTTCAGGCTCTTCATGTTTTTCAACACCGCTTCATTTTCCTCCTATTTTTCAGACCGTTTCATGCTCCTCATATTTTTGACACCTTTTGAAGCTCTTCATATTTTTCACACATTTTCTTGCTTTCCATATTTTTGAACACCGTTTCATGCTCCTCATATTTTTGACAATTTTGAAGCTCTTCAAAATTTTGACATCTTTTCATGCTCTTCATATATTTCACACCTTTTCAGTCTCTTCATGTTTTTCGATGCCACTTCATGCTCCTCCTATTTTTCAGACCGTTTCATGCTCCTCATATTTTTGACACCTTTGAAGATCTTCATAATTTGACACCTTTTGAAGCTCTTCATATTTTTCACACCTTTTCAGGTTCTTCATATTTTTCAACACTACTTCATGATCCTCCTATTTTTCAGAGCGTTTCATGCTCCTCATATTTTTGACACCTTTTGAATCTCTTCATATATTTCACACCTTTTCAGGCTCTTCATGTTTTTGAACACCATTTCATGCTCCTCCTATTTTTCACACCGTTTCATGCTCCTCATATTGTTGACACCTTTTGAAGCTCTTCATATATTTCACACCTTTTCTGGCTCTTCATGTTTTTCAACACCACTTCATGCTCCTCCTATTTTTCAGACCGTTTCATGCTCCTCATATATTTGACACTTTTTGAAGCTCTTCATATATTTCCCACCTTTTCATGCTCTTCCTGTTTTTCAACAAAGCTTCATGCTCCTCCTATTTTTCAGACCGTTTCATGCTCCTCATATTTTTCACACCTTTTGACTCTTCATATTTTTCACACCTTTTCAGGCTCTTCATGTTTTTCAACACCACTTCATGCTTCTCCTATTTTTCAGACCGTTTCATGCTCCTCATATTTTTCACACCTTTTGAAGCTCTTCATATTTTTCACACCTTTTCAGGCTCTTCATGTTTTTCAACACCGCTTCATGCTCCTCCTATTTTTCAGATCTTAACATTCTCCTCATATATTTGACACCTTTTGAAGCTCTTCATATTTTTCAAACGTTTTCAGGCTCTTCATGTTTTTCAACACCGCTTCATGCTCCTCCTATTTTTCAGACCTTTTCATGCTCCTCATGTATTTCACATCTTTTGAAGCTCTTAATATTTCTTACACATTTTCAGGCTCTTCATATTTTTGAACACGGTTTCATGCTCCTCCTATTTTCCAGACCGTTTCATCTCCTCATATTTTTGACACCTTTTGAAGTTCTTAATATTTTTCACATCTTTTCAGGCTCTTCATGTTTTTCAACACCGCTTCATGCTCCTCCTATTTTTCAGACTGTTTCCTTCTCCTCATGTATTTCACACCTTTTGAAGCTCTTCATATATTTCACACCTTTTGAATCTCTTCATATTTCTCAAACGTTTTCAGGCTCTTCATGTTTTTCAACACCCCTTCTTGCTCATCCTATTTTTCAGACCGTTTCATGCTCCTCGTATTTTTGACACCTTTTGAAGCTCTTCATATTTTTCACACCTTTTCAGGCTCTTCATGTTTTTCAACACCACTTCATGCTCCTCCTATTTTTCAGACCGTTTCATACTCCTCTCATTTCTGACACCTTTTGAAGCTCTTCATATATTTCACACATTTTCAGGCTCTTCATGTTTTTCATCACCACTTCATGCTCCTCCTACTTTTCAGACCGTTTCATGATCCTCTTATTTTTGACACATTTTGAAGCTCTTCATATTTTCCACACCTTTTGAAGCTCTTCATATTTTTCAAACGTTTTCAGGCTCTTCATGTTTTTCAACACCGCTTCTTGCTCTTCCTATTTTTCAGACCGTTTCATGCTCCTCATATTTTTGAAACATTTTGAAGCTCTTCATATTGTTCACACCTTTTCAGGCTCTTCATGTTTTTGCGCACCGTTTCATGCTGCTCCTATTTTTCAGATCATTTCATGCTCCTCATATTTTTGACACCTTTTGAAGCTCTTCATATTTTTCACACCTTTTAATGCTCTTCATGATTTTGAACACCGCTTGATGCTCCTCCTATTATTCAGACCGTTACATGCTCCTCATATTTTTGACACCTTTTGAAGCTCTTCATATTTTTGACACCTTTTGAAGCTCTTCATATTTTACACACTTTTTCAGGCTCTTCATGTTTTTCCACACCGCTTCATGCTCCTAGTATTTTTCAGACAGTTTCATGTGCCTCCTCTTTTTAACACCTTTTGAAGGTCTTCATATTTTTCACACCTTTTCAGGCTCTTCATGTTTTTCTGCACCGCTTCCTGCTCTTCCTTTTTTTCAGACCGTTCCATGTTCCTCATATTTCTGACACCTTTTGAAGCTCTTCATATTTTGCACACCTTTTCAGGCTCTTTATGTTTTTCAACAACGTTTCATGCTCCTCCTATTTTTCAAACCGTTTCATGCTCCTCATATTTTTGACACCTTTTGAAGCTCTTCATATTTTTCAAACCTTTTCAGGTTCTTCATGTTTTTCAACACCGCTTCATGCTCCTCCTATTTTTCAGATAGTTTCATCCCCCCTCTATTTTTGACACCTTTTGAAGCTCTTCATATTTTTCACACCTTTTCAGGCTCTTCATGTTTTTCAACACCGCTTCATGTGCCTCCTATTTTTCAAACCGTTTCATGCTCCTCATATTTTTGACACCTTTTGAAGCTCTTCATATATTTCACACCTTTTCAGGCTCTTCATGTTTTTCAACACTGCTTCATGCTCCTCCTATTTGTGATACCTTTTGAAGCTGTTCATATATTTCACACCTTTTAAGGCGTTTCATGTTTTTGAACACCGTTTCATGCTCCTCATATTTTGACAGTTTTTGATGCTCTTCATATTTTTCACAGCTTTTCAGGCTCTTCATGGTTTTCAACACCACTTCATGCTCCTATTTTTCAGACCGTTTCCTGCTCCTCATATTTTTGACAACTTTTGAAGCTCTTCATATATTTCACATCTTTTCTGGCTCTTCATGTTTTTCAACAGCACTTCATGCTCCTCCTATGTATCAGACCGTTTCATGCTCCTCATATTTTTGACACCTTTTGAAGCTCTTCATATATTTCCCACCTTTTCAGGCTCTTCATGTTTTTCAACTAAGCTTCATGCTCCTCCTATTTTTCAGACCGTTTCATGCACCTCATATTTTTCACACCTTTTGAAGCTGTTCATATTTTTCACACCTTTTCAGGCTGTTCATGTTTTTCAACACCGATTCATGCTTCTCCTATTGTTCAGACCGTTTCATGCTCCTCATATTTTTCACCCTTTTGAAGCTCTTCATAATTTTCACACCTTTTGAAGCTCTTCATATTTTTCACACCTTTTCAGGCTTTTCATGTTTTTCAACACCGCTTCATGCTCCTCCTATTTTTCAGACCTTTTCATACTCCTCATATTTTTTACACCTTTTGAAGCTCTTCATATTTTCACACCTTTTCAGACTCTTCATGTTTTTCAACACTGCTTCATGCGTCTCCTATATTTCAGACCGTTTCATGCTCCTCATATTTTTGACACCTTTTGAAGCTCTTCATATTTTTCACACCTTTTCATGCTCTTCATGTTTTTCAACACCGTTACAGGCTCCTCCTATTTTTGACATCTTTTGAATCTCTTCGTATTTTTCACACCTTTTCAGGCTCTTCACGTTTTTGAACATCGTTTCTCTGTCCTGATATTTTTGACACCTTTTGACTTTCTTCATATATTTCACACCTTTTCAAGCTCTTCATATTTTTAACACCACTTCATGCTCCGCCTATTTTTCAGACCGTTTCATGCTCATCTAATTTTTGACACCTTTTGAAGCTCTTCATATATTTCACACCTTTTGAAGCTCTTCATATTTTTCACATTTTTGAACCTCTTCATATTTTTCACTCTTTCTCAGGCTCTTCATGTTTTTCAACACCGCTTCATGCTCCTGCTATTTTTCACACCGTTTCATACTCCTCATATTTTTGACACCTTTTGAAGCTCTTCATATTTTTCACACCTTTTCAGGTTTTTCATGTTTTGAACACCGCTTCATGATCCTCCTATTTTTCAGACCATTTCATGCTCCTCATATTTTTGACACCTTTTGAAGCTCTTCATATTTTTCAAACCTTTTCAGGCTCTTCATGTTTCTCAACACAGCTTCATGCTCCTCCTATTTTTCAGACCCTTTCATGCTCCTCATATTTTTGTCACCTTTTGAAGCTCTTCATATTTTTCCCACCTTTTCAGGCTTTACATATTTTTCAACACCGCTTCATGCTTCTACTATTTTTCAGACATTTTCATGCTCCTCATATGTTTCACACATTTTTAAGCTCTTCATGTTTTTTAACACCTTTTCACGCTCCTCCTATATTTCAGACCATTGCATGCTCCTCATATTTTTGACACCTTTTGAAGCTCTTCATATTTTTCACATTTTTTCAGGGTCTTCATGTTTTTCTACACCAATTCATGCTCCTCCTATTTTTCAGACCGTTTCATTCTCCTCATATGTTTCACAACTTTTTCAGGCTCTTCATGTTTCTCAACACCACTTCATGCTCCTCCTATTTTTCAGACCGTTTCATGCTCCTCATATTTTTGACACCTTTTGAAGCTCTTTATATTTTTCACACCTTTTCAGGCTTTTCATGTTTTTCTACACCGCTTCATTCTCTTCCTATTTTTCAGACATTTTCATGCTCCTCATATGTTTCACGCCTTTTGAAGCTCTTCATATTTTTCACATCTTTTCAGGCTCTTCATATTTTTCAACCCGCTTAAGCTCCTCCTATTTTCAGACCGTTTCTTGCTCCTCATATTTTTGACACCTTTGAGGCTCTTCATAAATTTCACACGTTTTCAGGCTCTTCATGTTTTTGAACACTGATTCATGCTCCTCCTATTTTTCAGACCGTTTCATGCTCCTCCTATTTTTTAGACCGTTTCATGCTCCTCATATTTTTTGACACCTTTTGATCCTCTTCATATTTTTCAAACCTTTTCCAGCTCTTCATGATTTTCAAAACCGCTTCATGCTCCTCCTATTTTTCACACCGTTTCATGGTCATCTCATTTTTGACACCTTTTGAAGCTCTTCATATTTTTCACACATTTTCGGGCTCTTTATGTTTTTGAACACCGCTTCATGCTCCTCCTAATTTACAGACCGTTTCATGCTCCTCATGTATTTCACACCTTTTGAAGCTCTTCATATTTTTCACACCTTTTCAGGCTCTTCATGTTTTTGATCACCGTTTTATACTGCTCTTATTTTTCAGACCGTTTCCTGCTCCTAATATTTTTGACACATTTTGAAGCTCTTCTTTTTTTTCACACCATTTCAGGCTTTTCATGGTTTTGAACACCGCTTCATTCTTCTCCTATTTTTCACATTTTTGAAGCTCTTCATATTTTTCACACCTTTTCAAGCTCTTCATTTTTTCACACCTTTTCAGGCTCTTCATATTTTTCACACCTTTTCAAGCTCTTAGTATTTTTCACACCTTTTCAAGCTCTTCATATTTTTAACACCACTTCATGCTCCGCCTATTTTTCAGACCGTTTCATGCTCATCTAATTTTTGACACCTTTTGAAGCTCTTCATATATTTCACACCTTTTGAAGCTCTTCATATTTTTCAATTTTTGAACCTCTTCATATTTTTCACTCTTTCTCAGGCTCTTCATGTTTTTCAACACCGCTTCATGCTCCTGCTATTTTTCACACCGTTTCATACTCCTCATATTTTGGACACCTTTTGAAGCTCTTCATATTTTTCACACCTTTTCAGGTTTTTCATGTTTTGAACACCGCTTCATGATCCTCCTATTTTTCAGACCATTTCATGCTCCTCATATTTTTGACACCTTTTGAAGCTCTTCATATTTTTCAAACCTTTTCAGGCTCTTCATGTTTCTCAACACAGCTTCATGCTCCTCCTATTTTTCAGACCCTTTCATGCTCCTCATATTTTTGTCACCTTTTGAAGCTCTTCATATTTTTCCCACCTTTTCAGGCTTTACATATTTTTCAACACCGCTTCATGCTTCTACTATTTTTCAGACATTTTCATGCTCCTCATATGTTTCACACATTTTTAAGCTCTTCATGTTTTTTAACACTTTTTCACGCTCCTCCTATATTTCAGACCATTGCATGCTCCTCATATTTTTGACACCTTTTGAAGCTCTTCATATTTTTCACACCTTTTCAGGCTTTTCATGTTTTTGAACACCGCTTCATGCTCCTCCTATTTCTCAGACCGTTTCATGCTCCTCATATTTTTGACACCTTTTGAAACTCTTCATATTTTTCACAACTTTTTAGGCTCTTCCTGTTTTTGAACACCGCTTCATGCTCCTCCTGTTTTTCAGACCGTTTAATGCTCCTCATGTATTTCACACTTTTTGAAGCTCTTCATATTTTTCACACGTTTTCAGGCTCTTCATGTTTTTGAACACAACTTCATGCTCCTCCTATTTTTCAGCCCGTTTCATGCTCTTCATGTATTTCACACCTTTTAAAGCTCTTCATATTTTTCACACCTTTTCAGGCTCTTCATGTTTTTAATCACCGTTTCATGCTCCTCCTAATTTTCAGACCGTTTAATGCTCCTCATGTATTTCACACCTTTTGAAGCTCTTCATATTTTTCACACGTTTTCAGGCTCTTCATGTTTTTGAACACAGCTTCATGCTCCTCCTATTTTTCAGCCCGTTTCATGCTCCTCATGTATTTCACACATTTTGAAGCTCTTCATATTTTTCACACCTTTTCAGCATCTTCATGTTTTTGATCACCGTTTCATGCTCTTCCTATTTTTCAGACCGTTTCGTGCTCCTCATATTTTTGACACCTTTTGAAGCTCTTCATATTTTTCACACGTTTTCCGGCTCTTCATGTCTTTGAACACCGCTTGATGCTCCTCCTATTTTTCAGACCGTTTCGTGCTCCTCATATTTTTGACACCTTTTGAAGCTCTTCATATTTTTAACACCTTTTCAGGCTCTTCATGTTTTTCAACACCGCTTCATGCTCCTCCTATTTTTCAGACCATTTCATGCTCCTGTTATTTTTTTTTTATTGTTATTTTTTAAAATTATTTTTTATTATTCTTATTTTTTTTTCCCCGTGGGTTTTGTCATACATTGATATGAATCAGCCATGGATTTACATGTATTCGCAATCCCAATCCCCCCTCCCACCTCCCTCTCCACCCGATTCCTCTCCGTCTTCCCAGTGCACCAAGCCGGAGCACTTGTCTCATGCATCCTACCTGGGCTGGTGATCTGTTTCACCATAGATAGCTTACATGCTGTTCTTTTGAAATATCCCACCCTCACATTCTCCCACAAAGTTCAAAAGTCTGTTCTGTATTTCTGTGTCTCTTTTTCTGTTCTGCATATAGGGTTATCGTTGTCACCTTTCTAAATTCCATATACATGTGTCAGCATGCTCTAATGTTCTTTATCTTTCTGGCTTACTTCACTCTGTATAATGGGCTCCAGCTTCATCCATCTCATTAGGACTGATTCAAATGAATTTCTTAATGGCTGAGTAATATTCCATGGTGTATATGTACCACAGCTTTCTTATCCATTCATCTGCTGACGGGCATCTAGGTTGCTTCCATGTCCTGGCTATTATAAACAGTGCTGCGATGAACATTGGGGTGCACGTGTCTCTTTCAGACGAACCTATGGACACCTTATCTTTGACAAAGGAGGCAAGGATATACAATGGAAAAAAGACAACCTCTTTAACAAGTGGTGCTGGGAAAACTGGTCAACCACTTGTAAAAGAATGAAAATAGAACACTTTCTAACACCATACACAAAAATAAACTCAAAATGGATTAAAGATCTAAATGTAAGACCAGAAACTATAAAACTCCTAGAGGAGAAGATAGGCAAAACACTCTCCGACATAAATCAATGACCCACCTCCCAGAATATTGGAAATAAAAGCAAAACTAAACAAATGGGACCTAATGAAACTTAAAAGCTTTTGCACTACAAAGGAAACTATAAGTAAGGTGAAAAGACAGCCCTCAGATTGGGAGAAAATAATAGCAAATGAAGAAACAGACAAAGGATTAATCTCAAAAATATACAAGCAAATCCTGCAGCTCAATTCCAGAAAAATAAATGACCCAATAAAAAATGAGCCAAAGAACTAAACAGACATTTCTCCAAAGAAGACATACAGATGGATAACAAACACATGAAAAGATGCTCAACATCACTCATTATTAGAGAAATGCAAATCAAAACCACAATGAGGTACCATTACATGCCAGTCAGGATGGCTGCTATCCAAAAGTCTACAAGCAATAAATGCAGGAGAGGGAGTGAAGAAAAGGGATCCCTCTTACACTGTTGGTGGGAATGCACACTAGTACAGCCCCTATGGAAAACAGTGTGGAGATTTCTTAAAAAACTGGAAATAGAACTGCCGTATGACCCAGCAATCCCACTTCTGGGCATACACACTGAGGTAACCAGATCCTCTTCTTTTTCAGACCGTTTCAAGCTCCTCATATTTTTTACACCTTTTGAAGCTCTTCATATATTTCACACCTTTTCAGGCTCTTCATGTTTTTCAACACCGCTTCATGCTCCTCCTATTTTTCAGACCGTTTCATGGTCCTCATGATTTTGACACCTTTTGAAGCTCTTCATATTTTTCACACCTTTTCATGCTCTTCATGTTTTTGAACACCATTTCATGCTCCTCCTATTTTTTAAAACGTTTCATGCTCCTCATATTTTTCACATCTTTTGAAGCTCTTCATATTTTTCACACCTTTTCAGGCTCTTCATATTTTTCAACAAGGTTTCATGCTCCTCCTATTTTTCAGACCGTTTAATGCTCCCCATAATTTTGACACCTTTTGAAGCTCTTCATAATTATCACACCTTTTCAGGCTCTTCATGTTTTTCAAATCTGCTTCTGCTCCTCCTATTTTTCAGACTGCTTCATGCTCCTCATATTTTTGACACCTTTTGAAGCTCTTCATATTTTTCACACCTTTTCAGGCTCTTCATGTTTTTCAACACCGCTTTATTCTCCTCATATTTTTCAGACCGTTTCATGCTCCTCATATTTTTGAAACCTTTGAAGCTCTTCATATTTTTCACACCTTTTCAGGCTCTTCATATTTTTCAACAAGGTTTCATGCTCCTCCTATTTTTCAGACCGTTTAATGCTCCCCATAATTTTGACACCTTTTGAAGCTCTTCATAATTATCACACCTTTTCAGGCTCTTCATGTTTTTCAAATCTGCTTCTGCTCCTCCTATTTTTCAGACTGCTTCATGCTCCTCATATTTTTGACACCTTTTTAAGCTCTTCATATTTTTCACACCTTTTCAGGCTCTTCATGTTTTTCAACACCGCTTTATTCTCCTCATATTTTTCAGACCGTTTCATGCTCCTCATATTTTTGAAACCTTTTGAAGCTCTTCATATTTTTCACACCTTTTCAGGCTCTTCATATTTTTCAACAAGGTTTCATGCTCCTCCTATTTTTCAGACAGTTTCATGCTCCTCATATTTTTGACACCTTTTGAAGCTCTTCATATTTTTCACACCTTTCCATGCTCCTCATGTTTTTCAACACCGTTTCATGCTCCTCCTCTCTTTCAGACCGTTTCAGGCTCCTCATATGTTTCAAACCTTTTTCAGGCTCTTCATGTGTTTCAACGCCACGTCATGCTCCTCCTATTTTTCAGATCGTTTCATGCTCCTCATATTTTTGACACCTTTTGAAGCTCTTCATATTTTTCACAGCTTTCCATGCTCTTCATATTTTTGAACACCGATTAATGCTCCTCCTATTTTTCAGACCGTTTCTTGCTCCTCATATTTTTGACACCTTTTGAAGCTCTTCATATTTTTCACACCTCTTCAGGCTCTTCATATTTTTCAACACAACTTCATTCTCCTCCTTTATTTGAGTCCGTTTCATGCGCCTCATATTTTTGACACCTTTTGAAGCTCTCCATAGATTTCACACCTTTTCAGGCTCTTCATGTTTTTCTACACCGCTTCTTGCTCCTCCTATTTTTCAGAGCTTTTCATGCTCCTCATATTTTTGTCACCTTTTGAAGCTCTTCATATTT
Source organism: Dama dama (assembly GCF_033118175.1). Taxonomy (NCBI): domain Eukaryota; kingdom Metazoa; phylum Chordata; class Mammalia; order Artiodactyla; family Cervidae; genus Dama; species Dama dama. The sequence continues at coordinate 6,249,931 of NC_083712.1, read as the reverse complement.
TTCCCACCTTTTCAGGCTTTACATATTTTTCAACACCGCTTCATGATTCTACTATTTTTCAGACATTTTCATGCTCCTCATATGTTTCACACATTTTTAAGCTCTTCATGTTTTTTAACACCTTTTCACGCTCCTCCTATATTTCAGACCATTGCATGCTCCTCATATTTTTGACACCTTTTGAAGCTCTTCATATTTTTCACATTTTTTCAGGGTCTTCATGTTTTTCTACACCACTTAATGCTCCTCCTATTTTTCAGACCGTTTCATTCTCCTCATATGTTTCACAACTTTTTCAGGCTCTTCATGGTTCTCAACACCACTTCATGCTCCTCCTATTTTTCAGACCGTTTCATGCTCCTCATATTTTTGACACCTTTTGAAGCTCTTTATATTTTTCACAGCTTTTCAGGCTTTTCATGTTTTTCTACACCGCTTCATTCTCTTCCTATTTTTCAGACATTTTCATGCTCCTCATATGTTTCACACCTTTTGAAGCTCTTCATATTTTTCACATCTTTTCAGGCTCTTCATATTTTTCAACCCGCTTAAGCTCCTCCTATTTTCAGACCGTTTCTTGCTCCTCATATTTGTGACACCTTTGAGGCTCTTCATATATTTCACACCTTTTCAGGCTCTTCATGTTTTTGAACACGGATTCATGCTCCTCCTATTTTTCAGACCGTTTCATGCTCCTCCTATTTTTTAGACCGTTTCATGCTCCTCATATTTTTTGACACCTTTTGATCCTCTTCATATTTTTCACACCTTTTCAGGCTCTTCATGTTTTCAACACCGCTTCATGCTCCTACTATTTTTCATACCGTTTCCTGCTCCTCATATTTTTGAAAACTTTTGAAGCACTTCATATTATTCACACCTTTTCAGGCTCTTCATGTTTTTCAACACCGCTTCATGCTCCTCCTTTTTTTCAGACCGTTTCATGCTCCTCATATTTTGACGCCTTTTGAAGCTCTTCATATTTTTCACACTTCTCCAGGCTCTTCATGTTTTTGAACACAGTTTCATGCTCCTCCTGTTTTTCAGACCGTTTCATGCTGCTCATATTTTTGACACCTTTTGAAGTTCTTCATGTTTTTCACACTTTTTCAGGCTCTTCACATTTTTCAACACCACTTCATGCTCCTCCTATTTTTCAGGCCGTTCATGTTCCTTATATTTTTGACACCTTTTGAAGTTCTTCATATTTTTCACACCTTACAGGTCTTCATGGTTTTCAACACCACTTCATGCTCCTCCTATTTTTCAGACTGTTTCATGCTCCTCATATATTTGACACCTTTTGAAGCTCTTCAGATTTTTCACACCTTTTCAGGCTCTTCATATTTTTCAACACCGCTTCATGCTCCTCCTATTTTTCAGACCGTTTCATGCTCCTCATCTTTTTGACACGTTTTGAAACTCTTCATATTTATCACACCTTTTCAGGCTCTTCATGTTTTTCAACACCACTTCATGCTCCTCCTATTTTTCAGACCGTTTCGTGCTCCTCATATTTTTCACACCTTTTCAAGCTCTTCATATTTTTCACACCTTTTCAGGCTATTCATGTTTTTCAACACCACTTCATGCTTCTCCTAATTTTCAGACCGTTTCATGCTCCTCATGTATTTCACACCTTTTGAAGCTCTTCATATATTTCACCCCTTTTCAGGCTCTTCATGTTTTTGATCACCGTTTCATGCTCCTCCTATTTTTCAGACCGTTTCTTGCTCCTCATATTTTTGACACTTTTTGAAGCTCTTCATATTTTTCACACCTTTTCAGGTTCTTCATGTTTTGAACACCGATTCATGATCCTCCTATTTTTCAGACCATTTCATGCTCCTCATATTTTTGACACCTTTTGAAGCTCTTCATATTTTTCACATCTTTTCAGGCTCTTCATGTTTCTTAACACAGCTTCATGCTCCTCCTATTTTTCAGACCCTTTCATTCTCCTCATATTTTTGACACCTTTTGAAGCTCTTCATATATTTCACTACTTTTCAGTCTCTTCTTTTTTTTCAAAACTACTTCTTGTTCCTCCTATTTTGCAGACCTTTTCATGCTCATCTAATTTTTGACACCTTTGGAAGCTTTTCATATATTTCACATATTTTGAAGCTCTTCATATTTTTCACACGTTTACAAACACTTCATGTATTTCAACACCCCTTCTTGCTGCTTCTATTTTTCAGACCGTTGCATGCTCCTCATATTTTTGACCCGTTTTGAAGCTCTTTACATTTTTCACACCTTTTCAGGTTCTTCATGTTTTTGAACACCGTTTCATGCTCCTCATATTTTTCAGACCGTTTCATGCTCCTCATATTTTTGACACCATTTGAAGCTCTTCATATTTCTCACAGCTTTTCAGGCTCTTCATGGTTTTCAACACCACTTCATGCTCCTCCTATTTTTCAGACTGTTTCATGCTCCTCATATATTTGACACCTTTTGAAGCTCTTCAGATTTTTCACACCTTTTCAGGCTCTTCATATTTTTCAACACCGCTTCATGCTCCTCCTATTTTTCAGACCGTTTCATGCTCCTCATCTTTTTGACACGTTTTGAAACTCTTCATATTTATCACACCTTTTCAGGCTCTTCATGTTTTTCAACACCACTTCATGCTCCTCCTATTTTTCAGACCGTTTCGTGCTCCTTATATTTTTCACACCTTTTCAAGCTCTTCATATTTTTCACACCTTTTCAGGCTATTCATGTTTTTCAACACCACTTCATGCTTCTCCTAATTTTCAGACCGTTTCATGCTCCTCATGTATTTCACACCTTTTGAAGCTCTTCATATATTTCACCCCTTTTCAGGCTCTTCATGTTTTTGATCACCGTTTCATGCTCCTCCTATTTTTCAGACCGTTTCTTGCTCCTCATATTTTTGACACTTTTTGAAGCTCTTCATATTTTTCACACCTTTTCAGGTTCTTCATGTTTTGAACACCGATTCATGATCCTCCTATTTTTCAGACCATTTCATGCTCCTCATATTTTTGACACCTTTTGAAGCTCTTCATATTTTTCACATCTTTTCAGGCTCTTCATGTTTCTTAACACAGCTTCATGCTCCTCCTATTTTTCAGACCCTTTCATTCTCCTCATATTTTTGACACCTTTTGAAGCTCTTCATATATTTCACTACTTTTCAGTCTCTTCTTTTTTTTCAAAACTACTTCTTGTTCCTCCTATTTTGCAGACCTTTTCATGCTCATCTAATTTTTGACACCTTTGGAAGCTTTTCATATATTTCACATATTTTGAAGCTCTTCATATTTTTCACACGTTTACAAACACTTCATGTATTTCAACACCCCTTCTTGCTGCTTCTATTTTTCAGACCGTTGCATGCTCCTCATATTTTTGACCCGTTTTGAAGCTCTTTACATTTTTCACACCTTTTCAGGTTCTTCATGTTTTTGAACACCGTTTCATGCTCCTCATATTTTTCAGACCATTTCATGCTCCTCTTATTTTTGACACCTTTTGAAGCTCTTCATATTTTTCACACCTTTTCAGGCTCTTCATGTTTCTGAACACCACTTCATGCTCCACCTATTTTTCAGACCGTTTCAAGCTCCTCATATTTTTGACACCTTTTGAAGCTCTTCATATATTTCACACCTTTTCAAACTCTTCATGTTTTTGAACACCGCTTCATGCTCCTCCTATTTTTCAGACCGTTTCTTGCTCCTCATATTTTTGACACCATTTGAAGCTCTTCATATTTCTCACAGCTTTTCAGGTTCTTCATGTTTTTCAACACCACTTCATGCTCCTCCTATTTTTCAGACCGTTTCATGCTCATCTCAATTTTGACACCTTTTGAAGCTCTTCCTATTTTCCCACATCTTTTGAAGCTCTTCGTATTTTTCACACCATTTCAGGCTCTTCTTGTTTTTCAACACCCCTTCTTGCTCCACCTACTTTTCATACCATTTCATGCTCCTCATATTTTTGACACGTTTTGAAGCTCTTCATATTTTTCACAACATTTTAGGCTCTTCATGATTTTCAAAGCCTCTTCATGCTCCTCCTATTTTTCAGACCCTTTCATGCTCATCTAATTTTTGACATCTTTTGAAGCTCTTCATATTTTTCACAACTTTTGAAGCTCTTCATATTTTTCATATTTTTGAAGCTCTTCATATTTTCACATGTTTTCAGACTCTTCATGTTTTTCAACACCGCTTCATGCTCCTCCTATTTTTCAGAGAGTTTCATGCTCCTCATGCATTTCACACCTTTTGAAGCTCTTCATATTTTTCACACCCTTTCAGGCTCTTCATGTTTTTGATCACCGTTTCATGCTCCTCCTATTTTTCAGACCGTTTCATGCTCCTCATATTTTTCACACCTTTTGAAGCTCTTCATATTTTTCACATCTTTTCAGGCTCTTCATGTTTTTCAACACCACTTCATGCTTCTCTTATTTTTCAGACCGTTTCATGCTCATCTCATTTTTGACACCTTTGAAGCTCATCATATTTTTCACACCTTTTGAAGATCTTCATATTTTTCACTCCTTTTCAGGCTCTTCATGTTTGTCAACACCGTTTCATGCTGCTTTTATTTTTCAGACCGTTTCATGCTCCTCATGTTTTTCACACCTTTTCAGCTCTTAATATTTTTCACACCTTTTCAGGCTCTTCATGTTTTTCAACACCGTTTCATGATCCTCTTATTTTTCAGACCGTTTCATGCTCATCTCATTTTTGACACCTTTTGAAGCTTTTCATATTTTTCACAACTTTTTAGGCTCTTCATGTTTTTGAACACGGCTTCATGCTCCTCCTCTTTTTCAGAGTTTCATGCTCCTCATGTATTTCACACCTTTTGAAGCTCTTCATATTTTTCACACCTTTTCAGCATCTTCATGTTTTTGATCACCATTTCATGCTCCTCCTATTTTTCAGACCGTTTCATGCACCTCATATTTTTCACACCTTTTGAAGCTCTTCATATTTTTCACACCTTTCCAGGCTCCTCATGTTTTTCAACTCCGCTTCATGCTCCTCCTCTTTTTCAGACCGCTTCATGCTCCTCATTTTTTTCAGACCGTTTCATGCACCTCATATTTTTCACACCTTTTGAAGCTCTTCATATTTTTCACACCTTTCAAAGGCTCTTCATGTTTTTCAACACCTCTTCATGCTCCTCCTACTTTTCAGACCGTTTAATGTTCCTCATGTATTTCACACCTTTTGAAGTTCTTCATATTTTTCACACCTTTTGAAGCTCTTCATATTTTTCACACGTTTTCAGGCTCTTCATGTATTTCAAAACCGCTTCATGCTGCTTCTATTTTTCAGACCGTTTCATGCTCCTCATATTTTTCACACCTTTTGAAGCTCTTCATATTTTTCACATCTTTTCAGGCTCTTCATGTTTTCAACACCACTTCATGCTTCTCTTATTTTTCAGACCGTTTCATGCTCATCTCATTTTTGACACCTTTGAAGCTCATCATATTTTTCACACCTTTTGAAGATCTTCATATTTTTCACTCCTTTTCAGGCTCTTCATGTTTTTCAACACCGTTTCATGCTCCTCATATTTTTCAGACCGTTTCAGGCTCCTCATATTTTTGACATCTTTTGAAGCTCTTCATATTTTTCACACCTTTTCAGGCTCTTCATGTTTTTGAACACCACCTCATGCTCCTCCTAATTTTCAGACCGTTCCATGCTCCTCCTATATTTGATATCTTTTGAAGCTCTTCATATTTTTCACACATTTTATGCACTTCTTGTTTTCAACACCACATCATGCTCCTTCTATTTTTCAAACCGTTTCATGCTCCTCATATTTTGGATATCTTTTGAAGCTCGTCATATTTCTAACAACTTTTCAGGCTCTTCATGTTTTCAACACAGTTTCATGCTCCTCCTATTTTTCAGACCGTTTCATGCTCCTCATATTTGACTCCTTTTGAAGCTCTTCATATTTTTCACACATTTTCAGGCTCTTCATGTTTTTCAACACCGCTTCTTGCTCATCCTCTTTTTCAGACAGTTTCATGCCCCTCATATTTTTGACACCTTTTCAAGCTCTTCACATTTTTCAAAACATTTCAGGCTCTTCATGTTTTGAACACCGTTTCATCCTCCTCCTAATTTTCAGACCGTTTCATGCTCCTCATATACATGACACCTTTTGAAGCTCTTCATATTTTTCACAACTTTTCAGGTTCTTCATGTATTCAACACCACTTCATGCTCCTCCTATATTTCTGACCGTGTCATGCTCCTCATATTTTGACAACTTTTGAAGCTCTTCATATTTTTCACAACTTTTCAGGCTCTTCATGTTTTTCTACACCGTTTCATGCTCCTCCTATTTTTGACATCTTTTGAAGCTCTTCATATATTTCACACCTTTTCAGGGTTTTCATGTTTTTGAACACTGTTTCATGCTCCTCATATTTTTCAGACCGTTTCATGCTCCTCATATTTTTGACACCTTTTGAAGCTCTTTTTATATTTCACACCTTTTCAGGGTTTTCATGTTTTTGAACACCGTTTCATGCTCCTCATATATTTCAGACCGTTTCATGGTCCTCATCATTTTGACACCTTTTGAAGCTCTTCATATTTTTCACAATTTTTCAGACTCCTCATGTTTTTGAACACCGTTTCATGTTCCTCCATTTTTTCAGACCATTTCATGCTCCTCATATTTTGACACCTTTTGAAGCTCTTCATATTTTTCACACCTTTTCAGGCTCTTCATATTTTTCAACAAGGTTTCATGCTCCTCCTATTTTTCAGATCGTTTCATGCTCCTCATATTTTTGACACTTTTTGAAGCTCTTCATATTTTTCACAGCTTTCCATGCTCTTCATATTTTTGAACACCGATTAATGCTCCTCTTATTTTTCAGACCGTTTCTTGCTCCTCATATTTTTGACACCTTTTGAAGCTCTTCATATTTTTCACACCTTTTCAGGCTCTTCATATTTTTCAACACAACTTCATGCTTCTCCTTTATTTGAGACCGTTTCATGCGCCTCATATTTTTGACAACTTTTGAAGCTCTCCATAGATTTCACACGTTTTCAGGCTCTTCATGTTTTTCTACACCGCTTCTTGCTCCTCCTATTTTTCAGAGCTTTTCATGCTCCTCATATTTTTGTCACCTCTTGAAGCTCTTCATATTTTTCACACCTTTTCAGGCTTTACATATTTTTCAACACCGCTTCATGCTTCTACTATTTTTCAGACCTTTTCATGCCCCTCATATGTTTCACACCTTTTTAAGCTCTTCATGTTTTTTAACACCTTTTCACGCTCCTCCTATATTTCAGACAATTTCATGCTCCTCATATTTTTGACACCTTTTGAAGCTCTTCATATTTTTCACATTTTTTCAGGGTCTTCATATTTTTCTACACCACTTCATGCTCCTCCTATTTTTCAGACCGTTTCATTCTCCTCATATGTTTCACAACTTTTTCAGGCTCTTCATGTTTCTCAACACCACTTCATGCTCCTCCTATTTTTCAGACCGTTTCATGCTCCTCATATTTTTGACACCTTTTGAAGTTCTTCATATTTTTCACTCCTTTTCAGGCTTTTCATGTTTTTCAACACTGCTTCATTCTCCTCCTTTATTTCAGACTGTTTCGTGCTCCTCATCTTTTTGACACCTTTTGAAGCTCTTCATATTTTTCACACCTTTTCAGGCTCTTCATGTTTTTGAACACCACCTCACGCTCCTCCTAATTTTCAGACCGTTACATGCTCCTCCTATATTTGATATCTTTTGAAGCTCTTCATATTTTTCACACATTTTATGCACTTCTTGTTTTCAACACCACATCATGCTCCTTCTATTTTTCAAACCGTTTCATGCTCCTCATATTTTGGATATCTTTTGAAGCTCGTCATATTTCTAACAACTTTTCAGGCTCTTCATGTTTTCAACACAGTTTCATGCTCCTCCTATTTTTCAGACCGTTTCCTGCTCCTCATATTTGACTCCTTTTGAAGCTCTTCATATTTTTCACACATTTTCAGGCTCTTCATGTTTTTCAACACCGCTTCTTGCTCATCCTCTTTTTCAGACAGTTTCATGCCCCTCATATTTTTGACACCATTTCAAGCTCTTCACATTTTTCAAAACATTTCAGGCTCTTCATGTTTTGAACACCGTTTCATCCTCCTCCTAATTTTCAGACCGTTTCATGCTCCTCATATATTTGACACCTTTTGAAGCTCTTCATATTTTTCACAACTTTTCAGGTTCTTCATGTATTCAACACCACTTCATGTTCCTCCTATATTTCTGACCGTGTCATGCTCCTCATATTTTGACAACTTTTGAAGCTCTTCATATTTTTCACAACTTTTCAGGCTCTTCATGTTTTTCTACACCGTTTCATGCTCCTCCTATTTTTGACATCTTTTGAAGCTCTTCATATATTTCACACCTTTTCAGGGTTTTCATGTTTTTGAACACCGTTTCATGCTCCTCATATTTTTCAGACCGTTTCATGCTCCTCATATTTTTGACACCTTTTGAAGCTCTTCATATATTTCACACCTTTTCAGGGTTTTCATGTTTTTGAACACCGTTTCATGCTCCTCATATATTTCAGACCGTTTCATGCTCCTCATATTTTGACACCTTTTGAAGCTCTTCATATTTTTCACACCTTTTCAGGCTCTTCATATTTTTCAACAAGGTTTCATGCTCCTCCTATTTTTCAGACAGTTTCATGCTCCTCATATTTTTGACACCTTTTGAAGCTCTTCATATTTTTCACACCTTTCCATGCTCCTCATGTTTTTCAACACCGTTTCATGCTCCTCCTCTCTTTCAGACCGTTTCAGACTCCTCATATGTTTCACACCTTTTTCCGGCTCTTCATGTATTTCAACACCACGTCATGCTCCTCCTATTTTTCAGATCGTTTCATGCTCCTCATATTTTTGACACCTTTTGAAGCTCTTCATATTTTTCACATTTTTTCAGGGTCTTCATGTTTTTCTACACCACTTCATGCTCCTCCTAATTTTCAGACCGTTTATTCTCCTCATATGTTTCACAACTTTTTCAGGCTCTTCATGTTTCTCAACACCACTTCATGCTCCTCCTATTTTTCAGACCGTTTCATGCTCCTCATATTTTTGACACCTTTTGAAGTTCTTCATATTTTTCACTCCTTTTCAGGCTTTTCATGTTTTTCAACACTGCTTCATTCTCCTCCTTTATTTCAGACTGTTTCGTGCTCCTCATCTTTTTGACATCTTTTGAAGCTCTTTATATTTTTCACACCTTTTCAGGCTTTTCAAGTTTTTCTACACCGCTTCATTCTCTTCCTATTTTTCAGACATTTTCATGCTCCTCATATTTTTGACATCCTTTGAAGCTCTTCATATTTTTCACACCTTTTCAGGCTTTTCATGTATTTCAACACTGTCTCATGAGCCTCCTATTTTTCAGACCATTTCATGCTCCTCATATGTTTCACACCTTTTTCAGGCTCTTCATGTTTTTCAACACCACTTCATGCTCCTCCTATTTTTCAGACCGTTTCATGCTCATCATATTTTTGACACAGTTTGAAGCTCTTCCTACTTTTCACACCTTTGAGGCTCTTCATGTTTTTGAAAACAGTTTCTTGCTCCTCATATTTTTCAGACCGTTTCATGGTCCTCATATTTTTGACACCTTTTGAACCTCTTCATATTTTTCACACCTTTTCAGGCTCTTCATGTTTTCAACACCGCTTCATGCTCCTACTATTTTTCAGACCGTTTCCTGCTCCTCATATTTTTGACACCTTTTGAAGCTCTTCATATTATTCACACCTTTTCAGGCTCTTCATGTTTTTCAACACCGCTTCATGCTCCTCCTTTTTTTCAGACCGTTTCATGCTCCTCATATTTTTGACGCCTTTTGAAGCTCTTCATATTTTTCACACTTCTCCAGGCTCTTCATGTTTTTGAACACTGTTTCATGCTCCTCCTGTTTTTCAGACCGTTTCATGCTGCTCATATTTTTGACACCTTTTGAAGTTCTCCATATTTTTCACACCTTTTCAGGCTCTTCACGTTTTTCAACACCACTTCATGCTCCTCCTATTTTTCAGGCCGTTCATGCTCCTTATATTTTTGACACCTTTTGAAGTTCTTCATATTTTTCACACCTTACAGGCTCTTCATGGTTTTCAACACCACTTCATGCTCCTCCTATTTTTCAGGCCGTTCATGCTCCTCATATATTTGACACCTTTTGAAGCTCTTCAGATTTTTCACACCTTTTCAGGCTCTTCATATTTTTCAACACCGCTTCATGCTCCTCCTATTTTTCAGACCGTTTATGCTCCTCATCTTTTGACACGTTTTGAAACTCTTCATATTTATCACACCTTTTCAGGCTCTTCATGTTTTTCAATACCATTTCATGCTCCTCCTTTTTTTCAGACCGTTTTATGCTCCTCATATATTTGACACCTTTTGAAGCTCTTCATAATTTCCACACCTTTTCAGGCTCTTCATGTTTTTCTACACCGCTTCATGCTCCCCCTATATTTCAGACCGTTCATGCCTCTCATATTTTTGAAACCCTTTGAAGCTCTTCATATTTTTCACACCTTTTCAGGCTCTTCATGTTTTTCAACACCATTTCATGCTCCTCCTTTTTTTCAAACCGTTTTATGCTCCTCATATATTTGACACCTTTTTAAGCTCTTCATAATTTCCACACCTTTTCAGGCTCTTCATGTTTTTGAACACCGTTTCATGCTCCTCTTATTTTTTTTTTATTGTTATTTTTTTTTAATTTTTTTTTATTATTTTTATTTTTTTTCCAGTGGGTTTTGTCATACTTTGATATGAATCAGCCATGGATTTACATGCATTCCCAGTCCCGATTTCCCCTCCCACCTCCCTCTCCACCCGATTCCTCTGGGTCTTCCCAGTGCTCCAAGCCGGAGCACTTGTCTCGTGCATCCTACCTGGGCTGGTGATCTGTTTCACCATAGATAGCATACATGCTGTTCGTTTGAAATATCCCACCCTCACATTCTCCCACAAAGTTCAAAAGTCTGTTCTGTATTTCTGTGTCTCTTTTTCTGTTCTGCATATAGGGTTATCGTTGTCACCTTTCTAAATTCCATATACATGTGTCAGTATGCTGTAATGTTCTTTATCTTTCTGGCTTACTTCACTGTGTATAATGGGCTCCAGCTTCATCCATCTCATTAGGACTGATTCAAATGAATTCTTTTTAATGGCTGAGTAATATTCCATGGTGTATATGTACCACAGCTTTCTTATCCATTCATCTGCTGACGGGCATCTAGGTTGCTTCCATGTCCTGGCTATTATAAACAGTGCTGCGATGAACATTGGGGTGCACGTGTCTCTTTCAGACGAACCTATGGACACCTTATCTTTGACAAAGGAGGCAAGGATATACAATGGAAAAAAGACAACCTCTTTAACAAGTGGTGCTGGGAAAACTGGTCAACCACTTGTAAAAGAATGAAAATAGAACACTTTCTAACACCATACACAAAAATAAACTCAAAATGGATTAAAGATCTAAATGTAAGACCAGAAACTATAAAACTCCTAGAGGAGAAGATAGGCAAAACACTCTCCGACATAAATCAAAGCAAGATCCTCTATGACCCACCTCCCAGAATATTGGAGATAAAAGCAAAACTAAACAAATGGGACCTAATGAAACTTAAAAGCTTTTGCACTACAAAGGGAACTATAAGTAAGGTGAAAAGACAGCCCTCAGATTGGGAGGAAATAATAGCAAATGAAGAAACAGACAAAGGATTAATCTCAAAAATATACAAGCAAATCCTGCAGCTCAATTCCAGAAAAATAAATGACCCAATAAAAAATGAGCCAAAGAACTAAACAGACATTTCTCCAAAGAAGACATACAGATGGATAACAAACACATGAAAAGATGCTCAACATCACTCATTATTAGAGAAATGCAAATCAAAACCACAATGAGGTACCATTACATGCCAGTCAGGATGGCTGCTATCCAAAAGTCTACAAGCAATAAATGCTGGAGAGGGAGTGGAGAAAAGGGAACCCTCTTATACTGTTGGTGGGAATGCACACTAGTACAGCCGCTATGGAAAACAGTGTGGAGATTTCTTAAAAAACTGGAAATAGAACTGCCATACGACCCAGCAATCCCACTTCTGGGCATACACACTGAGGAAATCAGATCCTCTTCTTTTTCAGACCGTTTCAAGCTCCTCATATTTTTTACACCTTTTGAAGCTCTTCATATATTTCACACCTTTTCAGGCTCTTCATGTTTTTCAACAACGCTTCATGCTCCTCCTATTTTTCAGACCGTTTCATGGTCCGCATATTTTTAACACCTTTTGAAGCTCTTCATATTTTTCACACCTTTCCGTGCTCTTCATGTGTTTCAACACGCTTTCATGCTCCTCCGATTATTCAGATCGTTTCATGCTCCTCATATTTTTGACACATTTTGAAGCTCTTCATATTTTCGACACCTTTCAGGTTCTTCATGATTTTCAACACCGTTTCATGCTCCTCCTATTTTTCAAACCGTTTCATGCTCCTCATATTTTTGACACATTTTGAAGCTCTTCATATTTTCGACACCTTTCAGGTTCTTCATGTTTTTCAAAACCGTTTCATGCTCCTCCTATTTGTCAAAACGTTTCATGTTCCTCCTATTTTTCAGACCGTTTCATGCTCCTTATATTTTTGAAACCTTTTGAAGTGCTTCATATTTTTCACATCTTTTAAGGCTCTTCATGTTTTTCAAATCCGCTTCATGCTGCTCCTATTTTTCGGACTGTTTCATGCGCCTCATATTTTTGACACCTTTTTAAGCTCTTCATTTTTTCACACCATTTCAGGCTCTTCATGTTTTTCAACGCTGTTTCCTGCTCCTCCTATTTTTCAGACTGTTCATGCTTCTCATATTTTTGACACCTTTTCAAGCTCTTCATATTTTTCACACCTTTTCAGGTTCTTCATGTTTTTCAACACCGCCTCATGTTCCTCCTATTTTTCAGACCGTTTCATGCTCCTCACATTTTTGACACCTTTTGAAGCTCTTCATATATTTCACAACTTTTCAGGCTTTTCATGTTTTTGAACACTGTTTCATGCTCCTCATATTTTTGACACCTTTTGAAGCTCTTCATATTTTTCACACCTTTTCAGGCACTTCACATTTTTGAAGACTGTTTCCTGCTCCTTCTATTTTTTAAACCGTTTCATGCTCCTCATATTTTTGACACCTTTTGAAGCTCTTCATATTTTTCACACCTTTTCAGGCTCTTTCTGTTTTTCAATACCACTTCATGCTCCTCTTATTTTTCAGACCGTTCCATGCTCCTGATATTTTTGACACCTTTTGAAGCTCTTCATATTTTTCACACCTTTCCAGGCTCTTCATGTTTTTCAACACCACTTCATGCTCCTACTTTTTTCAGACCGTTTCATGCTCCTCATATTTTTGACACCTTCTGAAGATCTTCATATTTTTCACACCTTTCCAAGTCTTCATGTTTTTGAACACCATTTCATGCTCCTCCTATTTTTCAGACCGTTTCATGCTCTTCATATTTTTGACAGCTTTTGAAGCTCTTCATATATTACACACGTTTTCAGGCTCTTCATGTTTTTGAACACCATTTCATGCTCCTCCTATATTTCAGACCATTTAATGCTCCTCATATTTTTGCCACCTTTTCAATCTTTTCATATTTTTCAAACCTTTTCCAGCTCTTCATGTTTATGAACACTGTCTCTTGCTCCTCCTATTTTTCAGACCGTTTCATGCTCCTCATATTTTTGACACCCTTTGAATCTCTTCATATTTTTCACACCTTTTCAGGCTCTTCATGGTTTTGAACACCATTTCATGCTCCTCCTATTTTTCAGACCGTTTCATGCTCCTCATATTTTTGACACCTTTTGAAGCTCTTCATATTTTTCACACCTTTTCAGGCTCTTCATGTTTTTGAACACCGTTTCATGCTCCTCATATTTTTGACACATTTTGAAGCTCTTAATATTTTCGACACCTTTCAGGTTCTTCATGTTTTTCAACACCGTTTCATGCTCCTCCTATTTGTCAAACCGTTTCATGTTCCTCCTATTTTTCAGACCGTTTCATGCTCCTCATATTTTTGACACCTTTTGAAGCTCTTCATGTTTTTCACATCCTTTCATGGTCTTCATATTTTTCAACACGGTTTCATGCTCCTCCTAATTTTCAGATCGTTTCATGCTCCTCATATTTTTGACACCTTTTGAAGCTCTTCATATTTTTCACACCTTTCCATGCTCCTCATGTTTTTCAACACCGTTTCATGCTCCTCCTCTCTTTCAGACCGTTTCAGGCTCCTCATATTTTTGACATCCTTTGAAGCTCTTCATATTTTTCACACCTTTTCAGGCTTTTCATGTATTTAAACACCGTCTCATGCGCCTCATATTTTTCAGACCGTTTCATGCTCCTCATATGTTTCACACCTTTTTCAGGCTCTTCTTGTTTTTCAACACCACTTCATGCTCCTCCTATTTTTCAGACCGTTTCATGCTAATCATATTTTTGACACAGTTTGAAGCTCTTCCTACTTTTCACACCTTTTGAGGCTCTTCATGTTTTTGAAAACAGTTTCTTGCTCCTCATATTTTTCAGACCGTTTCATGAACCTCACATTTTTGACACCTTTTGAAGCTCTTCATATTTTTCACACCTTTTCAGGCCTTTCATGTTTTTCTACACCACTTCTTGCTCCTCCTATTTTTCAGAACGTTTCATGCTCCTCATATGTTTCACAACTTTTTCAGGCTCTTCATGTTTCTCAACACCACTTCATGCTCCTCCTATTTTTCAGACCGTTTCATGCACCTCATATTTTTGACACTTTTTGAAGCTCTTCATATTTTTCACACCTTTCCAAGCTCTTCATGTTTTTGAACACCGTTTCATGATCCTCCTATTTTTCAGACCGTTTCATGCTCCTCATATGTTTCACACCTTTTGAAGCTCTTCATGTTTTTTAACACCTTTTCATGCTCCTCCTATATTTCAGACCGTTTAATGCTCCTTATATTTTTGACACCATTTGAAGGTCTTCAAATTTTTCGCAACTTTTCAGGCTCTTCATATTTTTCAACACCACTTCATGCTTCTCCAATTTTTCAGAACGTTTCATGCTCCTCTTATATTTGACACCTTTTGAAGCTCTTCATATTTTTCCCATGTTTTCAGGCTCTTCATATTTTTCAACCCGCTTAAGCTCCTCCTATTTTTCAGAACGTTTCTTGCTCCTCATATTTTGACACCTTTGAGGCTCTTCATATATTTCACACCTTTTCAGGCTCTTCATGTTTTTGAACACCGATTCATGCTCCTCCTATTTTTCAGACCGTTTCATGCTCCTCATATTTTTGACACCTTTTGAACCTCTTCATATTTTTCACACCTTTTCAGGCTCTTCATGTTTTCAACACCGCTTCATGCTCCTACTCTTTTTCAGACGGTATCATGCTCCTCATATTTTTGACACCTTTTGAAGCTCTTCATATTATTCACACCTTTTCAAGCTCTTCATGTTTTTCAACACCACTTCATGCTCCTCCTTTTTTTCAGACCGTTTCATGCTTCTCATATTTTTGACGCCTTTTGAAGCTCTTCATATTTTTCACACTTCTCCAGGCTCTTCATGTTTTCAACACAACTTCATGCTCCTCCTATTTTTCAGAACGTTTCATTCTCCTCATTTTTTTGACACCTTTTGAAGCTCTTCATATTTTTCACACCTTTTCAGGCTCATAAAGTTTTTGAACACCGCTTCATGCGCCTCCTATTTTTCAGACCGTTTCATGGTCCTCATATTTTTGACACCTTTTGAAGCTTTTCATATTTTTCACACCTTTTCAGGCTCTTCAGGTTTTTCAACACCACTTCATGCTCCTCCTTTTTGCAGACCTTTTCATGCTCCTCATATTTTTGACACTTTTTTATGATCCTCATACATTTCACACCTTTTCAGTCTCTTCTTTTTTTTCAACACCACTTCATGCTCCTCCTATTTTTCAAACCGTTTCATGCTCATCTCATTTTTGACACCTTTTGAAGCTTTTCATATTTTTCACAACTTTTCAGGCTCTTCATGTTTTTGAACACCGCTTCATACTCCTCCTATTTTTGAGACCGTTTCATTCTCCTCATATTTTTGACACCTTTTGATGCTCTTCATATTTTTCACACCTTTTCAGTCTCTTTTTTTTTTCAACACCACTTCATGCTCCTCCTATTTTTCAGACCGTTTCATGCTCATCTCATTTTTGACACTTTTGAAGCTCTTCATATTTTTCACACCTTTTGAAGCTCTTCATATTTTTCACGCGTTTTCAGGCTCTTCATGTTTTTCAACACCGCTTCATGCTCCTCCTATTTTTCAGACCGTTTCATGCTCCTCATATTTTTGACACCTTTTGATGCTGTTCATATCTTTCACAACTTTTCAGGCTTTTCATGTTTTTCAACACCGTTTCATGCTCCTCATATTTTTGACACCTTTTGAATCTCTTCATATTTTTCACACCTTTTCAGGCTCTTCATGTTTCTGATCACCGTTTCATGCTCCTCCTATTTTTCAGACCGTTTCATGCTCATCTCATTTTTGACACCTTTTGAAGCTCTTCATATATTTCACACCTTTTGAAGCTCTTCATGTTTTTCACACCTTTGGAGGCTCTTCATGTTTTTCAACACCGTTTCATGCTGCTTCTGTTTTTCAGACGGTTTCATGCTCCTCATAGTTTTCACAGCTTTTAGAGCTCTTCATATTTTTCACACCTTCTAAGACTCTTCCTTTTTTTTAACACAGCTTCATGCTCCTCCTATTTTTCAGAGATTTTCATGCTCCTCATGTATTTCACACCTTTTGAAGCTCTTCATATTTTTCACACCTTTTCAGTCTCTTCATGTTTTTCCACACCACTTCATGCTCCTCCTTATTTTCAGACCGTTTCATGCTCCTCATATTTTTGACACTTTTTGAAGCTCTTCATATTTTCACACCTTTTCAGTCTCTTCATGTTTTTCCACACCACTTCATGCTCCTCCTATTTTTCAGACCGTTTCATGCTTCTCATATTTTTGACACCTTTTGAAGCTTTTCATATTTCTCCCTCATTTTCAGGCTCTTCATGTTTTTGAACATCACTTCATGCTCCTCCTATTTTTCAGACCGTTTAAACCTCCTCATGTATTTCACACCTTTTGAAGCTCTTCATATTTTTCACACCTTTTCAGGCTCTTCATGTTTTTGAACCCGGTTCAGGCTCCTCCTATTTTTCTGAAAGTTTCATGCTCCTCATATTTTTCACAACTTTTGAAGCTCTTCATATTTTGCACACCTTTCCAGGCTCTTCATGTTTTTGAACACCGCTTCATGCTCCTCCTATTTTTCAGACCATTTCATGCACCTCATATTTTTGACACCTTTTGAAGCTTTTCATATTTTTCACACCTTTTCAGGCTCTTCATGTTTTCAACACAACTTCATGCTCCTCCTATTTTTCAGAACGTTTCATTCTCCTCATTTTTTTGACACCTTTTGAAGCTCTTCATATTTTTCACACCTTTTCAGGCTCGTCATGTTTTTGAACACCGCTTCATGCGCCTCCTATTTTTCAGACCGTTTCATGGTCCTCATATTTTTGACACCTTTTGAAGCTTTTCATATTTTTCACACCTTTTCAGGCTCTTCAGGTTTTTCAACACCACTTCATGCTCCTCCTTTTTGCAGACCTTTTCATGCTCCTCATATTTTTGACACTTTTTTATGATCCTCATACATTTCACACCTTTTCAGTCTCTTCTTTTTTTTCAACACCACTTTATGCTCCTCCTATTTTTCAAACCGTTTCATGCTCATCTCATTTTTGACACCTTTTGAAGCTTTTCATATTTTTCACAACTTTTCAGGCTCTTCATGTTTTTGAACACCGCTTCATACTCCTCCTATTTTTGAGACCGTTTCATTCTCCTCATAATTTTGACACCTTTTGATGCTCTTCATATTTTTCACACATTTTCAGTCTCTTCTTTTTTTCAACACCACTTCATGCTCCTCCTATTTTTCAGACCGTTTCATGCTCATCTCATTTTTGACACATTTGAAGCTCTTCATATTTTTCACACCTTTTGAAGCTCTTCATATTTTTCACACCTTTTGAAGCTCTTCATATTTTTCACACGTTTTCAGGCTCTTCATGTTTTTCAACACCGCTTCATGCTCCTCCTAATTTTCAGACCGTTTCATGCTCCTCATATTTTTGACACCTTTTGAAGCTCTATATATTTTTCACACGTTTTCAGGCTCTTCATGTTTTTCAACACCACTTCATGCTCCTCCTATTTTTCAGAAAGTTTCATGCTCCTCATATTTTTGACACCTTTTGAAGCTCTTCATATTTTTCACACCTTTTGAAGCTCTTCATATTTTTCACACCTTTTGAAGCTCTTCATATTTTTCACACGTTTTCAGGCTCTTCATGTTTTTCAACACCGCTTCATGCTCCTCCTATTTTTCAGACCGTTTCATGCTCCTCATATTTTTGACACCTTTTGAAGCTTTTCATATTTCTCACTTATTTTCAGGCTCTTCATGTTTTTCAAAAACACTTCTTGCTCCTCGTATTTTTCAGACGGTTTCGCTCTCCTCATATTTTTGACACCTTTTGAAGCTCTGCATATATTTCACACCTTTTCAGGCTCTTCATGATTTCCAACACCACTTCATGCTCCTCCTATTTTTCAGACCGTTTCATGCTCATCTCATTTTTGAACATCTTTTGAAGCTCTTCATATTTTTCACAACTTTTGAAGCTCTTCATAATTTTCATATTTTTGAAGCTCTTCATATTTTTCACACTTTTTCAAGCTCTTCATGTTTTTCAACACCTCTTCAGGCTCCTCCTATTTTTCAGACCCTTTCATGCCAATCTAATTTTTGGCACTTTTTGAAGCTCTTCATAGTTTTCACATCTTTTAAGTCTTTGCATGTTTTTGAACACCTTTTCATGCTCCTCATGTATTTCACTCCTTTTGAAGCTCTTCATATTTTGCACAAATTTTCAGTCTCTTCATGTTTTTGAACACCGCTTCATCCTCCTCCTATTTTTAAGAGGGTTTCATGCTCGTCATATTTTTGACACATTTAGAAGCTCTTCATATTTTTCACACCTTTTCAGGCTCTTCATGTTTTTGAACACCGCTTATGCTCGTCCTATTTTACAGACCGTTTCATGCTCCTCATATTTTTGACACCTTTTGAAGCTCTTCATATTTTTCACACCTTTTCAGGCACTTCATGTTTTCAACACCGCTTCATGATCCTCCTATTTTTCGGACCGTTTCATGCTCCTCATATTTTTGACACCTTTTGAAGCTCTTCATATTTTTCACACCTTTTCAGGCTCTTCATGTTTTTCAACAACACTTCATGCTCCTCGTATTTTTCAGACGGTTTCATTCTCCTCATATTTTTGACAACTTTTGAAGCTCTGCATATATTTCACACCTTTTCAGGCTCTTCATGATTTTCAACACCACTTCATGCTCCTCCTATTTTTCAGACCGTTCATGCTCATCTCATTTTTGACATCTTTTGAAGCTCTTCATATTTTTCACACCTTCTGAAGCTCTTCATAATTTTCATATTTTTGAAGCTCTTCATATTTTTCACACTTTTTCAGGCTCTTCATGTTTTTCAACACCTCTTCAGGCTCCTCCTATTTTTCAGACCCTTTCATGCTAATCTAATTTTTGAAACTTTTTGAAGCTCTTCATATTTTTCACACCTTTTAAGTCTCTGCATGTTTTTGAACACCTTTTCATGCTCCTCATGTATTTCACTCCTTTTGAAGCTCTTCATATTTTGCACACATTTTCAGGCTCTTCATGTTTTTGAACAACGCTTCATCCTCGTCATATTTTTGACACATTTTGAAGCTCTTCATATTTTTCACACCTTTTCAGGCTCTTCATGTTTTTGAACACCGCTTCATCCTCCTCCTATTTTTAAGAGGGTTTCATGCTCGTCATATTTTTGACAACTTTTGAAGCTCTTCATATTTTCACAACTTTTGAAGCTCTTCATATTTTTCAAACCTTTTTCGGCTCTTCATGATTTTTAAAACCGCTTCATGCTCCTCCTATTTTTCACACCGTTTCATGCTCATCTCATTTTTGACACCCTTTGAACTCTTCATATTTTTCAGACCTTTTGAATCTCTTCTTATTTTTCACATTTTTGAAGCTCTTCATATTTTTCACAACTTTTCAGGCTCTTCATGTTTTTGAACACCGCTTCTTGCTCCTGCTATTTTTCAGATAATTTCATGCTCCTCATATTTTTCACACCTTTTCAGGCTCTTCATGTTTTTGCACACAGCTTCATGCTCCTCCCATTTTTCAGACCGTTTCATGCTCCTCATATTATTGACAGCTTTTGAATCTCTTCATATTTTTCACACCTTTTCAGGCTCTTCATGTTTTTCAACACCGCCTTATGCTCCTCCTTTTTTTCAGACTGTTTCATGCTCCTCATGTAATTCACACCTTTTGAAGCTCTTTATATTTTTCACACCTTTTCAGGCTCTTCATATTTTTCAACACCACTTCATGCTCCTCCTATTTTTCATACCGTTTCATGCTCCTTATATTTCTGTCACGTTTTGAAGCTCTTCATATTTTTGACACCTTTTCAGGCTCTTCATGTTTTTGCACACCGCTTCATGCTCCTCCTATTTTTCAGACCGTTTCATGCTCCTCATATTTTTCACATCTTTTGAAGCTCTTCATATTTTCACACCATTTCAGGCTCTTCATGTTTTTGTACACCGCTTCATGCTCCTCCTATTTTTCAGACCGTTTCATGCTCCTCATGAATTTCACACCTTTTGAAGCTCTTCATATTTTTCAGAACTTTTCAGGCTTTTCATGTTTCTGATCACCGTTTCATGATCCTCCTATCTTTCAGACCGTTTAATGCTTCTCATATTTTTGACACCATTTGAAGCTCTTCATATTTTTCACACCTTTTCAGGCTCCTCATGTTTTTGAACACAGCTCATGATCCTTCAAATTTTCAGACCGTTTCATGCTCTTCATATTTTTGACACCTTTTGAAACTCTTCATATTTTTCACACCTTTTCAGGTTCTTCATGTGTTTCCACACCACTTCATGCTTCTCGTATTTTTCAGACCGTTTCATGCTCCTCATTAATTTCACACCTTTTGAAGCTCTTCATATTTTTCAAACGTTTTCAGGCTGTTCATTTTTTTCAACACCGCTTCCTGCTCCTCCTATTTTTCAGACCGTTTCATGCTCCTCATATTTTTGACACGTTTGGAAGCTCTTCATATTTTTCACACCTTTTCAGGCTCTTCATGTTTTTCAACACCGCCTTATGCTCCTCCTTTTTTTCAGACTGTTTCATGCTCCTCATGTAATTCACACCTTTTGAAGCTCTTTATATTTTTCACACCTTTTCAGGCTCTTCATATTTTTCTACACCACTTCATGCTCCTCCTATTTTTCATACCGTTTCATGCTCCTAATATTTCTGTCACGTTTTGAAGCTCTTCATATTTTTGACACCTTTTCAGGCTCTTCATGTTTTTGCACACCGCTTCATGCTCCTCCTATTTTTCAGACCGTTTCATGCTCCTCATATTTTTCACATCTTTTGAAGCTCTTCATATTTTTCACACCATTTCAGGCTCTTCATGTTTTTGAACACCGCTTCATGCTCCTCCTATTTTTCAGACCGTTTCATGCTCCTCCTATTTTGAGACCGTTTCATGCTCCTCATGAATTTCACACCTTTTGAAGCTCTTCATATTTTTCAGAACTTTTCAGGCTTTTCATGTTTCTGATCACCGTTTCATGCTCCTCCTATCTTTCAGACCGTTTCATGCTTCTCATATTTTTGACACCATTTGAAGCTCTTCATATTTTTCACACCTTTTCAGGCTCCTCATGTTTTTGAACACCGCTCATGATCCTTCAAATTTTCAGACCGTTTCATGCTCTTCATATTTTTGACACCTTTTGAAACTCTTCATATTTTTCACACCTTTTCAGGTTCTTCATTTGTTTCCACACCACTTCATGCTTCTCTTATTTTTCAGACCGTTTCATGCTCCTCATTAATTTCACACCTTTTGAAGCTCTTCATATTTTTCAAACGTTTTCAGGCTGTTCATTTTTTTCAACACCGCTTCCTGCTCCTCCTATTTTTCAGACCGTTTCATACTCCTCATATTTTTGACACGTTTGGAAGCTCTTCATATTTTTCACACCTTTTCAGGCTCTTCATGACTTTGAACACCGCTTCATGATCCTCCTATTTTACAGACCGTTTCATGCTCTTCATATTTTTGATCCCTTTTGAAGCTCTTCATATTTTTCACACCTTTTCTTGCTCATCATATTTTTCAACACCGTTTCATGCTGCTTCTATTTTTCAGGCCGTTTCATGCTCCTCATATTTTTCATACCTTTTGAAGCTCTTCATAATTTTCACACCTTTTCAGACTCCGCATGATTTCCAACACCACTTCATGCTCCTCATTTTTTTCATATCGTTTCATGCTCATCTCATTTTTGACAACTTTTGAAGTTCTTCATGTTTTTCACATATTATGAAGCTCTTCATATTTTACACACCTTTTCAGGCTCTTCATGTTTTTCAACACTGTTTCATGCTGCTTCTGTTTTTCAGACGGTTTCATGCTCCTCATATTTTTCACAGCTTTTAGAGCTCTTCATATTTTTCACACCTTTTCAGGCTCTTCATGTTTTTAACACAGCTTCATGCTCCTCCTATTTTTCAGGCCGTTTCATGCTCCTCATATTTTTGACACCATTTGAATCTCTTCATATTTTTGACAACTTTTCATGCTCTTCATGTTTTTCAACACCGCTTCATGCTTCTCCTATTTTTCAGACGGTTTCTTGCTCCTCATATTTTTGACACCTTTTGATGCTCTTCATATATTTCAAGCCTTTTCAGGCTCTTCAGGTTTTTGACCACTGCTTCATGCTCCTCCTATTTTTCAGACATTTTCATGCTCCTCCTATTTTTCAGGCGGTTTCATGCTCTTCATAGTTTTGACACCTTTTGAAACTCTTCATATTTTTCACACCTTTTCATGCTCTTCATGTTTTGGAAAACGGCTTCATGCTCCTCCTATTTTTCAGACCGTTTCATGCTCCTCATAGTTTTGACACCATTTGAAGCTCTTCATATTTTTCACATCTTTTCAGGATCTTCATGTATTTCAACACCGATTCTTGCTCCTCCTATTTTTCAGACCGTTTCATGCTCCTCCTATTTTTCAGACCGTTTAATGCTCCTCATATTTTGACACCTTTTGAAGCTCTTCATATTTTTCACACCTTTTCATGCTCTGCATTTTTTTCAACACCGATTCATGCTCCTCCTATTTTTCAGACCGTTTCATGCTCTTCATAGTTTTGACACCTTTTGAAGTTCTTCATATTTTTCACACCTTTTCAGGCTCTTCATGTTTGTCAACACTGCTTCATGCTCCTACTATTTTTCAGACCGTTTCATGCGCCTAATATTTTTGACACCTTTTGAAGCTCTTCATATTTTTCACATTTTCAGGCTCTTCGTGTTTTTCAACACCGCTTCATGATCCTCCTATTTTTCAGACCGCTTCATGCTCCTCATATTTTTGACACATTTTGAAGCTCTTCATATTTTTCACACCTTTTAATGATCTTCATGTTTTTGAACACCACTTTATGCTCCTCCTATTTTTCAGACCGTTTCTTGCTCCTCATATTTTTGACACCTTTTGAAGCTCTTCATATTTTTGACACCTTTTCAAGCTCTTCATGTTTTTCAACACCACTTCATGCTCCTCCTATTTTTCATACCGTTTCGTGCTCCTCATAAATTTGACACCTTTTGAAGCTCTTCATATTTTCACACCTTTTCAAGCTCTTCATGTTTCTCAACACCACTTCTTGCTCCTCCTATTTTTCAGACCGATTCATGCGCCTCATATTTTTGACACCTTTTGAATCTCTTCGTATTTTTCACACATTTTCAGGCTCTACAGGTTTTTCAACACCGCTTCATGCTCCTCCTATTTTTCATACCGTCTCATGCTCCTCCTATTTTTGACACCTTTTGAAGCTCATCATATATTTCACACCTTTTCAGGCTCTTCAGGGTTTTCAACACTGCTTCATGCTCCTCCTTTTTTTCAGACCGTTTCATGCTCCTCCTATTTTTGACACATTTTGAAGCTCTTCATATATTTCACACCTTTTCAGGCTCTTCATGTTTCTGAACACCACTTCATGCTCCTCCTATTTTTCAGACCGTTTCATGCTCCTCATATTTTTCACACCTTTTGAAGCTCTTCATATTTTTCACACCTTTTCAGGCTCTTCATGTTTTTCAACACCGCTTCATACTCCTCCTATTTTTCAGACCGTTAATGCTCCTTAAGTATTTCACACCTTTGAAGCTCTTCATATTTTTCACACCTTTTCAGGTTCTTCATGTTTTTCAACACCGCTTCATGCTCCTCCTATTTTTCAGACCGTTTCATGCTCATCTCATTTTTGACACCTTCTAAGCTCCTCAAATATTTGACACCTTTGAAGCTCTTCATATTTTTCACACCTTTTCAGGCTCTTCATATTTCTGAACAAGCTTCATGCTCCTCCTATATTTCAGACCGTTTCATGCTCCTCATGTATTTCACAGCTCTTGAAGCTCTTCATATTTTTCACACCTTTTCAGGCTCTTCATGTTTTTCAACAATGCTTCATGCTCATCCTATTTTTCACACTGTTTAATGCTCCTCATGTATTTCACACCTCTTGAAGCTCTTCATATTTTTCACACCTTTTCAGGCTCTTCATGTTTTTCAACACCACTTCATGCTTCTTCTATTTTTCTGACCGTTACATGCTCAGCTCATTTTTGACAGCTTTTGAATGTCTTCAAATTTTTCACACCTTTTGAAGCTCTTCATATTTTTCACACCTTTTCAAGCTCTTCATGTTTTTGAACACCGTTTCTAGCTCCTCCTATTTTTCAGACCGTTTAATGCACCTCATATTTTTCACACCTTTTGAAGCTCTACGTATTTTTCACACCTTTTCAGGCTCTTCATGTTTTTGAACACCACTTCATGCTGCTCCTCTTTTTCAGACAATTTCATGCTCCTCATATTTTTGACACCTTTTGAAAATCTTCAGTTTTTTCACACCTTTTCATGCTCTTCATGTTTTAAACACCGATTCATGCTCCTCCTATTTTTCAGACAGTTTCATGCTCCTCCTATTTTTCAGAATATCATGCTCCTCATATTTTGACACCTATTGAAGCTCTTCATATTTTTCACACCTTTTCAGGCTCTTCATGTTTTTGAACAGAGCTTCATGCTCCTCCTATATTTCAGACCATTTCATGCTCCTCATATTTTTGACACCTTTTGAAGCTCTTCATATTTTTCACACCTTTTCAGTCCTTTCATGTTTTTGAAAACCGCTTCATGCTCCTCTTATTTTTTAGACCGTTTCATGCTCCTCATATTTTTGACACCTTTTGTAGCTCTTCATATATGTCACACGTTTTCAGTCTATTCATGTTTTTCAACACCGATTCATGCTCCTCTATTTTTCAGATCATTTCATGCTCCTCCTATTTTTGACACTTTTTGAAGCTCTTCGTATTTTTCACACTTTTGCAGGCTCTTCAGGTTTTTCAACACCGCTTCATGCTCCTCCTATTTTTCAGACCGTTTCATGATCCTCCTATTTTTCAGGCCGTTTCATGCTCTTCCTAGTTTTGACACCTTTGGAAACTCTTCATATTTTTCACACCTTTTCATGTTCTTCATGTTTTTCAACACCGCTTCATATTCCTCCTATTTTTCAGACCGTTTCATGCTCCTCCTATTGTTGACACGTTTTGAAGCTCTTCATATATTTCACGACTTTTCAGTCTCTTCAGGTTTTTCAACACCGCTTCATGCTCCTACTATTTTTCAGACCGTTTCATGCTCCTCCTATTTTTCAGGCCGTTTCATGCTCCTCATAGTTTTGACACCTTTTGAAACTCTTCATATTTTTCACACCTTTTCATGCTCTTCATGTTTTTGAACACCGCTTCATGCTCCTCCTATTTTTCAGACCGTTTCATGCTCCTCCTATTTTTCAGGCCGTTTCATGCTCCTCATAGCTTTGACACCTTTTGAAACTCTTCATATTTTTCACACCTTTTCATGCTCTTTATGTTTTTGAACACCGTTTCATGCTCCTCCTATTTTTCAGACCGTTTAATGCTCCTCATATTTTGACACCTTTTGAATCTCTTCATATTTTTCACACCTTTTCAGGCTCTTCATGTTTTGAACACCATTTCATGCTCCTCCAATTTTTCAGACCGTTTCATGCTCCTCATATTTTTGACACCTTTTGAAGGTCTTCATATTTTTCACACCTTTTCAGGCTCTTCATGTTTTGGAACACCGTTTCATGCTCCTCCTATTTTTCAGACCGTTTCATGCTCCTCATATTTTTGACACCTTTTGAAGCTCTTCATATTTTTCACACCTTTCAGGCTCTTCATGTTTTTCAACACCGCTTCATGATCCTCCTATTTTTCAGACCGTTTCCTGCTCCTCGTATTTTTGACACCTTTTGAAGCTCTTCATATTTTTCACACCTTTCAGGCTCTTCATGTTTTTCAAAACCGCTTCATGCTCCTCCTATTTTTCAGACCGTTTCATTCTCATTTCATTTTTGACACCTTTGGAAGCTATTCATATTTTTCAGACCTGTTCAGGCTCTTCATGTTTTAGAACACCTATTCATGCTCCTCCTATTTTTCAGACCGTTTCATGCTCATTTCATTTTTGACATCTTTTGAAGCTCTTCATATTTTTCACATCTTTTGAAGCTCTTCATATTTTTCACATCTTTTGAAGCTATTCATATTTTTCACACCTGTTCAGGCTCTTCAGGTTTTTCAACACCGTTTCATGTTCCTCCGATTTTTTCAGACCGTTTCATGCTCCTCATATTTTTGAAACCTTTTGAAGCTCTTCATATATTTCACACCTTTTCAGGCTTTTCAGGTTTTTGAACATCATTTCATGCTCCTCCTATTTTTTAGAACGTTCCATGCTCCTCATATTTTTCACACCTTTTGCAGCTCTTCATATTTTTCACACCTTTTCAGCGTCTTCATGTTTTCGACCACACCTTCATGCTCCTCTTCTTTTTCAGACCATTTCATACTCCTCATATTGTTGACACCTTTTGAAGCTCTTCATATATTGCACACCTTTCCAGGCTCTTCATGTTAATCAACACTGCTTCATGCTCCTCCTATTTTTTAGACCGTTTCATGCTCCTCATATATTACACACCTTTTGAAGCTCTTCATATTTTTCACACCTTTCCAGGCTCTTCATGTTTTTGAACACGGCTTCATGCTCCTCCTATTTTTCAGGCCGTTTCTTGCTCCTCATATTTTTGACACCTTTTGAAGCTCTTCATATTTTTCACACATTTTCATGCTCTTCATGTTTTTCAACACCGATTCATGCTCCTGCTATTTTTCAGACCGTTTCATGCTCCTCCTATTTTTCAGGCCGTTTCATGCTCTTCATAGTTTTGACACCTTTGGAAACTCTTCATATTTTTCACACCTTTTCAGGCTCTTCATGTTTTTCAACACCGCGTCATGCTCCTCCTATTTTTCAGATCGTTTCCAGCTCCTCATATTTTTGACACCTTTTGAAGCTCTTCATATTTTTCACACCTCTTCAGGCTCTTCATGTTTTTCAACACCGCTTCATGCTCCTCCTTTTTTTCAGACAGTTTCATGCTCCTCATATTTTTCACACATATTGAAGCTCTTCATATTTTTCACACCTTTTCAGGCTCTTCATGTATTTGAAAACCGCTTCATGCTCCTCCTATTTTTCAGACCGTTTCATGCTCCTCATATTTTTGACACCTTTTGAAAATCTTCATATTTTTCACATCTTTTCAGGCTCTTTATGTTTTTGAACACCGTTTCATGCTCCTCCTATTTTTCAGGCCGTTTCATGCTCCTCCTATTTTTCAGGCCGTTTCATGCTCTTCATAGTTTTGACACCTTTGGAAACTCTTCATATTTTTCACACCTTTTCAAGCTCTTCATGTTTTTGAAAACGGCTTCATGCTCCTCCTATTTTTCAGACCGTTTCATGCTCCTCATAGATTTGACACCATTTGAAGCTCTTCATATTTTTCACATCTTTTCAGAATCTTCATGTATTTCAACACTGATTCTTGCTCCTCCTATTTTTCAGACCGATTCATGCGCCTCATATTTTTGACACCTTTTGAATCTCTTCGTATTTTTCACACATTTTCAGGCTCTTCAGGTTTTTCAACACAGCTTCATGCTCCTCCTATTTTTCATACCATCCCATGCTCCTCCTATTTTTGACACCTTTTGAAGCTCATCATATATTTCACACCTTTTCAGGCTCTTCAGGTTTTTCAACATTGCTTGATGCTCCTCCTATTTTTCAGACCGTTTCATTCTCCTCGTATTTTTGACACTTTTTGAAGCTCTTCATATATTTCACACCTTTTCAGGCTCTTCATGTTTCTGAACACCACTTCATGCTCCTCCTATTTTTCAGACCGTTTCATGCTCCTCATATTTTTGACTCCATTTGAAGCCCCTCATATTTTTCACACCTTTTCATGCTCTTCATGTTTTCAACACCCACTCATGCTCCTCCTATTTTTTAGACCGTTTCAGGCTCATCATATTTTTGACCCCTTTTGTAGCTCTTCATACATTTCACACCTTTTCAGGCTATTCATGTTTTTCAACACCGCTTCATGCTCCTCCTATTTTTCAGACCGTTTCATGCTCCTCCTATTTTTGACACCTTTTGAAGCTCTTCATATTTTTCACACCATTTCAGGCTCTGCATGTTTTTGAACACCACTTCATGCTGGTCCTATTTTTCAGACCGTTTAAACCTCCTCATGTATTTCACACCTTTTGAAGCTCTTCATATTTTTCACACATTTTCATGCTCTTCATGTTTTTCAACACCGATTCATGCTCCTGCTATTTTTCAGACCGTTTCATGCTCCTCCTATTTTTCAGGCCGTTTAATGCTCCTCATATTTTTGACACCTTTTGAAGCTCTTCATATTTTTCACACCTTTTCAGGCTCTTCATGTTTTTCAACACCACTTCATGCTCCTCCTATTTTTCAGACCGTTTCATGCCCCTCATATTTTTGACACCTTTTGAAGCTCTTCATATTTTCCACACCTTTTCAGGCTCTTAATATTTTTCAACACCGCTTCATGCTCCTCCTTTTTTTCAGACAGTTTCATGCTCCTCATATTTTTCACACCTTTTGAAAATCTTCAGTTTTTTCACACCTTTTCATACTCTTCATGTTTTCAACACCGATTCATGCTCCTCCTATTTTTCAGACCGTTTCATGCTCCTCCTATTTTTCAGAATTTCATGCTCCTCATATTTTTCAGGCGGTTTCATGCTCCTCATAGTTTTGACACCTTTTGAAACTCTTCATATTTTTCACACCTTTTCATGCTCTTCATGTTTTTGAAAACGGCTTCATGCTCCTCCTATTTTTCAGACCGTTTCATGCTCCTCATAGTTTTGACACCTTTTGAAGCTCTTCATATTTTTCACACCTTTTCAGGATCTTCATGTATTTCAACACCGATTCTTGCTCCTCCTATTTTTCAGACCGTTTCATTCTCCTGCTATTTTTCAGACCGTTTAATGCTCCTCATATTTTGACACCTTTTGACACTCTTCATATTTTTCACACCTTTTAATGCTCTTCATGTTTTTCAACAGTGCTTCATTCCCCTCTATTTTGTAGACCGTTTCATGCTCCTCATATATTTGACACCTTTTGAAGCTCTTCATATTTTTCACACCTTTTCATGCTCTGCATTTTTTTCAACACCGATTCATGCTCCTCCTATTTTTCAGACCGTTTCATGCTCTTCATAGTTTTGACACCTTTTGAAGTTCTTCATATTTTTCACACCTTTTCAGGCTCTTCATGTTTGTCAACACTGCTTCATGCTCCTACTATTTTTCAGACCGTTTCATGCGCCTAATATTTTTGACACCTTTTGAAGCTCTTCATATTTTTCACATTTTCAGGCTCTTCGTGTTTTTCAACACGGCTTCATGATCCTCCTATTTTTCAGACCGCTTCATGCTCCTCATATATTTGACACATTTTGAAGCTCTTCATATTTTTCACACCTTTTAATGATCTTCATGTTTTTGAACACCACTTTATGCTCCTCCTATTTTTCAGACCGTTTCTTGCTCCTCATATTTTTGAGACCTTTTGAAGCTCTTCATATTTTTCACACCTTTTCATGCTCTTCATGTTTTCAACACCCATTCATGCTCCTCCTATTTTTTAGGCCATTTCAGGCTCATCATATTTTTCAGGCCGTTTCATGCTCCTCCTATTTTTCAGACCGTTTCATGCTCCTCCTATTTTTCAGGCCGTTTCATGCTCCTCCTATTTTTCATGCCGTTTCATGCTCTTCATAGTTTTGACACCGTTTGAAACTCTTCATAGTGTTCACACCTTTTCATGCTCCTCAGGTTTTTCAACACCGCTTCATATTCCTCCTATTTTTCAGACCGTTTCATGCTCCTCCTATTGTTGACACCTTTTGAGCTCTTCATATATTTCACGCCTTTTCAGGCTCTTCAGGTTTTTCAACACCGCTTCATGCTCCTCCTACTTTTCAGACCGTTTCATGCTCCTCTTATTTTTCAGGCCGTCTCATGCTCCTCATGTATTTCACACCTTTTGAAGCTCTTCTTATTTTTCACACCTTTTCAGGCTCTTCATGTTTTTGAACCCGGTTCAGGCTCCTCCTATTTTTCTGAAAGTTTCATGCTCCTCATATTTTTCACAACTTTTGAAGCTCTTCATATTTTTCACACCTTTTCAGGCTCGTCATGTTTTTGAACACCGCTTCATGCGCCTTCTATTTTTCAGACCGTTTCATGCTCCTCATATTTTTGACAGATTTTGAAGCTTTTCATATTTTTCACACCTTTTCAGGCTCTTCAGATTTTTCAACACCACTTCATGCTCCTCCTTTTTGCAGACCTTTTCATGCTCCTCATATTTTTGACACCTTTTTATGATCCTCATACATTTCACACCTTTTCAGTCTCTTCTTTTTTTTCAACACCACTTCATGCTCCTCCTGTTTTTCAAACCGTTTCATGCTCATCTCATTTTTGACACCTTTTGAAGCTTTTCATATTTTTCACAACTTTTCAGGCTCTTCATGTTTTTGAACACCGCTTCATACTCCTCCTATTTTTGAGACCGTTTCATTCTCCTCATATTTTTGACACCTTTTGATGCTCTTCATATTTTTCACACCTTTTCAGTCTCTTCTTTTTTCAACACCACTTCATGATCCTCCTATTTTTCAGACCGTTTCATGCTCATCTCATTTTTGACACATTTGAAGCTCTTCATATTTTTCACACCTTTTGAAGCTCTTCATATTTTTCACGCGTTTTCAGGCTCTTCATGTTTTTCAACACCGCTTCATGCTCCTATTTTTCAGACCGTTTCATGCTCCTCATATTTTTGACACTTTTTGAAGCTGTTCATATTTTTCACACCTTTTCAGGCTCTTCATGTTTTTCAACACCGTTTCATGCTCCTCATATTTTTGACACCTTTTGAATCTCTTCATATTTTTCACACCTTTTCAGGCTCTTCATGTTTCTGATCACCGTTTCATGCTCCTCCTATTTTTCAGACCGTTTCCTGCTCATCTCATTTTTGACACCTTTTGAAGCTCTTCATATATTTCACACCTTTTGAAGCTCTTCATATTTTTCACACGTTTGGAGGCTCTTCATGTTTTTCAACACCGTTTCATGCTGCTTCTGTTTTTCAGACGGTTTCATGCTCCTCATATTTTTCACAGCTTTTAGAGCTCTTCATATTTTTCACACCTCTTCAGGCTCTTCATGTTTTTAACACAGCTTCATGCTCCTCCTATTTTTCAGAGAGTTTCATGCTCCTCATGTATTTCACACCTTTTGAAGCTCTTCATATTTTTCACACCTTTTCAGTCTCTTCATGTTTTTCCACACCACTTCATGCTCTTCCTTTTTTTCAGACCGTTTCATGCTCCTCATATTTTTGACACTTTTTGAAGCTCTTCATATTTTCACACTTTTTCAGGCTTTTCATGTTTTTGAACACCGCTTCATGATCCTCCTATTTTTCAGACCGTTTCATGCTCCTCATATTTTTGACACCTTTAGAAGCTCTTCATATTTTTCACACCTTTTGAAGCTCTTCATATTTTTCACAGATTTCCAGGCTCTTCATGTTTTTTAACACCGCTTCATGCTCCTCCTATTTTTCAGACCGTTTCATGCTCCTCCTGTATTTCACACCTTTTGAAGCTCTTCATATTTTTCACACATTTTCAGGCTCTTCATGTTTTTTAACACCGCTTCATGCTTCTCTCATTTGTCAGACCGTTGCATGCTCCTCACATTGTTGACACCTTTTGAAGCTCTTCATATTTTTCACACCTTTTCAGGCTCTTCATGTTTTTCAACTCCGCTTCATGCTCCTCCTATTTATCAGACCGTATCAAGTTCCTCATAGTTTTCACACCTTTGAAGCTCTTCATACTTTTCATAATTTGAAGATCTTCATATTTTTCACACGATTTCAGACTCTTCCTGTTTTTCAACACCGCTTCATGCTCCTGCTATTTATCATACCGTTTCATACTTCTCATATTTTTGACATGTTTTGAGGCTCTTCATATTTTTCAAACCTTTTCAGTCTCTGCAAGTTTTTGAACACCGTTTTATGCTCCTCATGTATTTCACACCTTTTGAAGCTCTTCATATTTTGCACACCTTTTCAGGCTCTTCATGTTGTTGAACACCGCTTCTTCCTCCTCCTATGTTTAAGAGGGTTTCATGCTCGTCATATTTTTGACACATTTTGAAGCTCTTCATATTTTTCACACCTTTTGAAGCTGTTCATATATTTCACACCTTTTCAGGCTCTTCATGTTTTTCAACACCACTTCATGCTCCTCCTATTTTTCAGACCCTTTCATGCTAATCTAATTTTTGACACCTTTTGAAGCTCTTCATATTTTTCACACCTTTTGAAGCTCTTCATATTTTTCACACCTTTTCAGGCTGTGCATGTTTTTGAACATCGCTTGTGCTCGTCCTATTTTTCAGACCGTTTAATGCTCTTCCTATTTTTGACACCTTTTGAAGCTCTTCATATTTTTCACATCTTTTCAGGCTCTTCATGTTTTTCAACACCGCTTCATGAACCTCCTATTTTTCGGACCGATTCATGCACCTCATATTTTTGACACCTTTTGAAGCTCTTCATATTTTTTACACCTTTTCAGGCTCTTCATGGTTTTCAACACCACTTCATGCTCCTCGTATTTTTCACACCGTTTCATGCTCATCTCATTTTTGACACCGTTTGAAGCTCTTCATATTTTTCACACCTTTTGAATCTCTTCTTATTTTTCACATTTTTGAAGCTCTTCATATTTTTCACACCTTTTCAGGCTCTTCATGATTTTCAAAACGGCTTCATGCTTCTCCTATTTTAACACCATTTCATGTTCATCTCATTTTTGACACCTTTTGAAGCTCCTCTACTTTTGACCCCTTTAGAGGCTCTTCATATTTTTGACAACTTTTCAGGCTCTTCATGTTTTTCAACACCGCTTCATGCTCCTCCTAATTTTCAGACCGTTTCATGACCCTCATATTTTAGACACCTTTTGAAGCTCCTCATATATTTCACACCTTTTCAGACTCTTCATGATTTCCAACACCACTTCATGCTCCTCATTTTTTTCATATCGTTTAATGCTCATCTCATTTTTGACACCTTTTGAAGCTCTTCATATTTTTGACACCTTTAGAAGCTCTTCATATTTTTCACACGTTTTGAATCTCTTCTTATTTTTCACATTTTTGAAGCTCTTCATATTTTTCACACCTTTTCAGGCTCTTCATGATTTTCAAAACGGCTTCATGCTTCTCCTATTTTAACACCATTTCATGCTCATCTCTTTTTTGACACCTTTTGAAGCTCCTCTAATTTTGACCCCTTTAGAGGCTCTTCATATTTTTGACAACTTTTCAGGCTCTTCATGTTTTTCAACACCGCTTCATGTTCCTCCTAATTTTGAGACCGTTTCATGACCCTCATATTTTTGACACCTTTTGAAGCTCCTCATATATTTCACACCTTTTCAGACTCTTCATGATTTCCAACACCACTTCATGCTCCTCATTTTTTTCATATCGTTTAATGCTCATCTCATTTTTGACACCTTTTGAAGCTCTTCATATTTTTGACACCTTTAGAAGCTCTTCATATTTTTCACACCTTTTCAGGCTCTTCATATTTTTCAACACCGCTTATTGCTCCTCCTATTTTTCAGACCGTTTCATGCTCATCTCATTTTTGACAACTTTTGAAGTTCTTCATATTTTTCACATATTATGAAGCTCTTCATATTTTACACACCTTTTCAGGCTCTTCATGTTTTTCAACACCGCTTCATGCTCCTCCTGTTTTTCAGACCGTTTCATGCTCCTCATATTTTTGACACCTTTAAAGCTCTTCATATTTTTCACACCTTTTCAGACTCTTCATGTTTTTCAACACCGCTTCATGCTCCTCCTATTTTTCAGACCGTTTCATGCTTCTCATATTTTGACACCTTTTGAAGCTCTTCATATTTTTCACAACTTTTCAGGCTCTTCATGTTTTTCAACACCGCTTCATGCTCCTCCTTTTTTCAGGCCGTTTGATGCTCCTCATATTTTTGGCACCTTTTGAGGCTCTTCATATTTTTCACACCTTTTCAGGTCTTCATGTTTTTGAACACCATTTCATGCGCCTCCTATTTTTCAGACCGTTTCATGCTCCTCATATTTTTGACACCTTTTGAAGCTCTTCATATTTTTCACACCTTTTCAGGCTCTTCATGTTTTTCAACACTGCTTCATGCTCCTCTTATGTTTCAGATCGTTTTATGCTCCTCATATATTTGACACCTTTTGAATCTCTTCATAATTTCCACTCCTTTTCAGGCTCTTCATGTTTTTGAACACCATTTCATGCTCCTCTTATTTTTTTTTTATTGTTATTTTTTTTAAATTTTTTTTATTATTTTTATTTTTTTTTCCCAGTCGGTTTTGTCATACATTGATATGAATCAGCCATGGATTTACATGTATTCCCAATCCCAGTCCCCCCTCCCACCTCCCTCTCCACCCGATTCCTCTCCGTCTTCCCAGTGCACCAAGCCGGAGCACTTGTCTCATGCATCCTACCTGGGCTGGTGATCTGTTTCACCATAGATCGCATACATGCTGTTCTTTTGAAATATCCCACCCTCACATTCTCCCACAAAGTTCAAAAGTCTGTTCTATATTTCTGTGTCTCTTTTTCTGTTCTGCATATAGGGTTATCGTTATCACCTTTCTAAATTCCATATACATGTGTCAGCATGCTCTAATGTTCTTTATCTTTCTGGCTTACTTCACTCTGTATAATGGGCTCCAGCTTCATCCATCTCATTAGGACTGATTCAAATGAATTCTTTTTAATGGCTGAGTAATATTCCATGGTGTATATGTACCACAGCTTTCTTATCCATTCATCTGCTGACGGGCATCTAGGTTGCTTCCATGTCCTGGCTATTATAAACAGTGCTGCGATGAACATTGGGGTGCACGTGTCTCTTTCAGACGAACCTATGGACACCTTATCTTTGACAAAGGAGGCAAGGATATACAATGGAAAAAAGACAACCTCTTTAACAAGTGGTGCTGGGAAAACTGGTCAACCACTTGTAAAAGAATGAAAATAGAACACTTTCTAACACCATACACAAAAATAAACTCAAAATGGATTAAAGATCTAAATGTAAGACCAGAAACTATAAAACTCCTAGAGGAGAAGATAGGCAAAACACTCTCCGACATAAATCAAAGCAAGATCCTCTATGACCCACCTCCCAGAATATTGGAAATAAAAGCAAAACTAAACAAATGGGACCTAATGAAACTTAAAAGCTTTTGCACTACAAAGGAAACTATAAGTAAGGTGAAAAGACAGCCCTCAGATTGGGAGAAAATAATAGCAAATGAAGAAACAGACAAAGGATTAATCTCAAAAATATACAAGCAAATCCTGCAGCTCAATTCCAGAAAAATAAATGACCCAATAAAAAATGAGCCAAAGAACTAAACAGACATTTCTCCAAAGAAGACATACAGATGGATAACAAACACATGAAAAGATGCTCAACATCACTCATTATTAGAGAAATGCAAATCAAAACCACAATGAGGTACCATTATATGCCAGTCAGGATGGCTGCTATCCAAAAGTCTACAAGCAATAAATGCTGGAGATGGTGTGGAGAAAAGGGAACCTTCTTATACTGTTGGTGGGAATGCACACTAGTACAGCGCCTATGGAAAACAGTGTGGAGATTTCTTAAAAAACTGGAAATAGAACTGCCGTATGACCCAGCAATCCCACTTCTGGGCATACACACTGAGGAAACCAGATCCTCTTATTTTTCAGACCGTTTCAAGCTCCTCATATTTTTTACACCTTTTGAAGCTCTTCATATATTTCACACCTTTTCAGGCTCTTCATGTTTTTCAACACCGCTTCATGCTCCTCCTATTTTTCAGACCGTTTCATGCTTCTCATATTTTGACACCTTTTGAAGCTCTTCATATTTTTCACACCTTTTCATGCTCTTCATGTTTTTCAACACCGCTTCATGCTCCTCCTTTTTTCAGGCCGTTTGATGCTCCTCATATTTTTGGCATCTTTTGAAGCTCTTCATATTTTTCACACCTTTTCAGGTCTTCATGTTTTTGAACACCATTTCATGCGCCTCCTATTTTTCAGACCGTTTAATGGTCCTCATATTTTTGACACCTTTTGAAGCTCTTCATATTTTTCACACCTTTTCATGCTCTTCATGTTTTTGAACCCATTTCATGCTCCTCCTATTTTTTAAACCGTTTCATGCTCCTCACATTTTTCACACCTTTTGAAGCTCTTCATATTTTTCACACCTTTTCAGGCTCTTCATATTTTTCAACAAGGTTTCATGCTCCTCCTATTTTTCAGACCGTTTAATGCTCCCCATAATTTTGACACCTTTTGAAGCGCTTCATAATTATCACACCTTTTCAGGCTCTTCATGTTTTTCAACACCGCTTTATTCTCCTCATATTTTTCAGACCGTTTCATGCTCCTTATATTTTTGACAACTTTTGAAGCTCTTCATATTTTTCACAACTTTTCAGGCTCTTCATGTTTTTCTACACCGCTTCATGCTCCTCCTATTTTTGACATCTTTTGAAGCTCTTCATATATTTCACACCTTTTCATGCTCTTCATGTTTTTGAACACCATTTCATGCTCCTCCTATTTTTTAAACCGTTTCATGCTCCTCATATTTTTCACACCTTTTGAAGCTCTTCATATTTTTCACATCTTATCAGGCTCTTCATATTTTTCAACAAGGTTTCATGCTCCTCCTATTTTTCAGACCGTTTAATGCTCCCCATAATTTTGACACCTTTTGAAGCGCTTCATAATTATCACACCTTTTCAGGCTCTTCATGTTTTTCAAATCTGCTTCTGCTCCTCCTATTTTTCAGACTGTTTCATGCTCCTCATATTTTTGACACCTTTTGAAGCTCTTCATATTTTTCACACCTTTTCAGGCTCTTCATGTTTTTCAACACCGCTTCATTCTCCTCATATTTTTCAGACCGCTTCATGCTCCTCATATTTTTGACACCTTTTGAAGCTCTTCATATATTTCACACCTTTTCAGGGTTTTCATGTTTTTGAACACCTTTTCATGCTCCTCATATTTTTCAGACCGTTTCATGCTCCTCATATTTTTGACACCTTTTGAAACTCTTCATATTTTTCACAATTTTTCAGGCTCGTCATGTTTTTGAACACCGTTTCATGTTCCTCCATTTTTTCAGACCGTTTCATGCTCCTCATATTTTGACATCTTTTGAAGCTCTTCATATTTTTCACACCTTTTCAGGCTCTTCATATTTTTCAACAAGGTTTCATGCTCCTCCTATTTTTCAGACAGTTTCATTCTCCTCATATTTTTGACACCTTTTGAAGCTCTTCATATTTTTCACACCTTTCCATGCTCCTCATGTTTTTCAACACCGTTTCATGCTCCTCCTCTCTTTCAGACCGTTTCAGGCTCCTCATATGTTTCACACCTTTTTCAGGCTCTTCATGTATTTCAACACCACGTCATGCTCCTCCTATTTTCAGATCGTTTCATGCTCCTCATATTTTTGACACCTTTTGAAGCTCCTCATATTTTTCACAGCTTTCCATGCTCTTCATATTATTGAACACCGATTAATGCTCCTCCTATTTTTCAGACCGTTTCTTGCTCCTCATATTTTTGACACCTTTTGAAGCTCTTCATATTTTTCACACCTTTTCAGGCTCTTCATATTTTTCAACACAACTTCATGCTCCTCCTTTATTTGAGACCGTTTCATGCTCTTCATATTTCTGACTCCTTTTGAAGCTCTCCATAGATTTCACACCATTTCAGGGTCTTCATGTTTTTCTACACCGCTTCTTGCTCCTCCTATTTTTCAGAGCGTTTCATGCTCCTCATATTTTTGTCACCTTTTGAAGCTCTTCATATTTTTCACACCTTTTCAGGCTTTTCATGTTTCTCAACACCGCTTCATGCTTCTACTATTTTTCAAACCTTTTCATGCTCCTCATATGTTTCACACCTTTTTAAGCTCTTCATGTTTTTTAACACCTTTTCACGCTCCTCCTATATTTCAGACCATTTCATGCTCCTCGTATTTTTGACACCTTTTGAAGCTCTTCATATTTTTCACATTTTTTCAGGGTCTTCATGTTTTTCTACACCTCTTCATGTTCCTCGTATTTTTCAGACCGTTTCATTCTCCTCATATGTTTCACAACTTTTTCAGGCTCTTCATGTTTCTCAACACCACTTCATGCTCCTCCTATTTTTCAGACCGTTTCATGCTCCTCATATTTTTGACACCTTTTGAAGTTCTTCATATTTTTCACACCTTTTCAGGCTTTTCATGTTTTTCAACACTGCTTCATTCTCCTCCTTTATTTCAGACTGTTTCATGCTCCTCATCTTTTTGACACCTTTTGAAGCTCTTTATATTTTTCACACCTTTTCAGGCTTTTCATGTTTTTCTACACCGCTTCATTCTCTTCCTATTTTTCAGACATTTTCATGCTCCTCATATTTTTGACATCCTTTGAAGCTCTTCATATTTTACACACCTTTTCAGACTTTTCATGTATTTCAACACCGTCTCATGAGCTTCCTATTTTTCAGACCATTTCATGCTCCTCATATGTTTCACACCTTTTTCAGGCTCTTCATGTTTTTCAACACCACTTCATGCTCCTCCTATTTTTCCGACCGTTTCATGCTCATCATATTTTTGACACAGTTTGAAGCTCTTGCTACATTTCACACCTTTTGAGGCTCTTCATGTTTTTGAAAACAGTTTCTTGCTCCTCATATTTTTCAGACCGTTTCATGGTCCTCATATTTTTGACACCTTTTGAAGCTCTTCATATTTTTCACACTTTTTCAGGGTCTTCATGTATTTCTACACCACTTCATGCTTCTCCTATTTTTCAGACCGTTTCATTCTCCTCATATGTTTCACAACTTTTTCAGGCTCTTCATGTTTCTCAACACCACTTCATGCTCCTCCTATTTTTCAGACCGTTTCATGCTCCTCATATTTTTGACACTTTTTGAAGCTCTTCATATTTTTCACACCTTTCCAGGCTCTTCATGTTTTTGAACACCGTTTCATGATCCTCCTATTTTTCAGACCGTTTCATGCTCCTCATATGTTTCACACCATTTGAAGCTCTTCATGTTTTTTAACACCTTTTCATGCTCCTCCTATATTTCAGACCGTTTAATGCTCCTTATATTTTTGACACCATTTGAAGCTCTTCATATTTTTCGCACATTTTCAGGCTCTTCATATTTTTCAGCACTACTTCATGCTTCTCCAATTTTTCAGACCGTTTCATGCTCCTCATATATTTGACACCTTTTGAAGCTCTTCATATTTTTCACATCTTTTGAGGCTCTTCATATTTTTCAACCCCCTTAAGCTCCTCCTAATTTTCAGACCGTTTCTTGCTCCTCATATTTTTGACTCTTTGAGGCTCTTCATATATTTCACACCTTTTCAGGCTCTTCATGTTTTTGAACACTGATTCATGCTCCTCCTACTTTTCAGACCGTTTCATGCTCCTCCTACTTTTCAGACCGTTTCATGTTCCTCATATTTTTGACAGCTTTTGAAGCTCTTCATATTATTCACACCTTTTCAGGCTCTTCATGTTTTTCAACACCGCTTCATGCTCCTCCTTTTTTTCAGACCGTTTCATGCTCCTCATATTTTTGACGCCTTTTGAAGCTCTTCATATTTTTCACACTTCTCCAGACTCTTCATGTTTTTGAACACCGTTTCATGCTCCTCCTGTTTTTCAGACCGTTTCATGCTGCTCATATTTTTGACACCTTTTGAAGTTCTTCATATTTTTCACACCTTTTCAGGCTCTTCACGTTTTTCAACACCACTTCATGTTCCTCCTATTTTTCAGACCATTTCATGCTCCTCATATTTTTGACACCTTTTGAAGCTCTTCATATATATCACGCCTTTTCAGGCTCTTCAGGTTTTTCAACACCGCTTCATGCTCCTCCTATTTTTCAGACCTTTTCATGCTCCTCATATTTTTGACTCCTTTTGACGCTCTTCATATTTTTCACACCTTTTCAGGCTCTTCATCTTTTTCAACACCCCTTCATGCTCCTCCTATTTTTCAGACCGTTTCAGGCTCCTCATATTTTTGACAGCTTTAGAATCTTTTCATATTTTTCACACCTTTTCATGTTCTTCATGTTTTCAACACCGTGTCATGCTCCTACTATTTTTCAGACCTTTTCATGCTCCTCATATATTTGACACATTTTGAAGCTCTGAATATTTTTCACACATTTTCAGGCTCTTCATGTTTTTGAACACTGCTTCATGATCCTCTTATTTTTCAGACCGTTTCATGCTCTTCTCATTTTTGACACCTTTTGTAGCTCTTCATATTTTACACGTATTCAGGCTCTTCATGTTTTTCAACACCGTTTCTTGATCCTCCTATTTTTCAGACCGTTTCATGCTCATCTCATTTTTAACACCTTTTGAAGCTTTTCATATTTTTCACAACTTTTCAGGTTCTTCATGTTTTTGAAACCGATTTATGATGCTCCTATTTTTCAGACCGTTTCATGCTCATGTCATTTTTGACACTTTTGAAGCTCTTCATGTTTTTCACACCTTTTGAAGCTCTTCATATTTTTCACACGTTTTCAGGCTCTTCATTTTTTTCAACACCGTTTCATGCTGCTTCTATTTTTCAGACCGTTTCATGCTCCTCATATTTTTCACACCTTTTGAAGCTCTTCATATTGTCACACCTTTTCAGGCTCTTTATGTTTTTGAACATCACTTCATGCTCCTCCTATTTTTCAGACCGTTTAATGCTCCTCATGTATTTCACACATTTTGAAGCTCTTCATAATTTTCACACATTTTCAGTCTCTTCATGTTTTTCAATACCACTTCATGCTCCTCCTATTTTTCAGACCGTTTCATGCTCCTCATATTTTTGCCACCTTTTGAAGATTTTCATATTTTTCACAACTATTCAGGCGATTCATGTTTTTGAACACCGCTTAATGCTTCTCCTATTTTTCAGACCGTTTCATGCTGCTCATATTTTTGACACCTTTTGAAGCTCTTCATATTTTTCACACCTTTTCAAGCTCTTCATGTTTTTGAACACCACTTCTCGCTCCTCCTATTTTTCAGACAGTTTCATGCTCATCTCATTTTTGACAGCTTTTGTAGCTCTTCATATTTTTCACACGTTTTCAGGCTCTTCATGTTTTTCAACACCGTTTCTTGATCCTCCTATTTTTCAGACCGTTTCATGCTCATCTCATTTTTAACACCTTTTGAAGCTTTTCATACTTTTCACACCTTTTCAGTCTCTTCATGTTTTTGAACACCGCTTCATGCTCCTCCTATTTTTCAGAGAGTTTCATGCTC
Source organism: Dama dama (assembly GCF_033118175.1). Taxonomy (NCBI): domain Eukaryota; kingdom Metazoa; phylum Chordata; class Mammalia; order Artiodactyla; family Cervidae; genus Dama; species Dama dama. The sequence goes on along the minus strand of NC_083712.1, from coordinate 6,207,507 downwards.
CTCATGTATTGCACACTTTTTGAAGGTCTTCATATTTTTCACACCTTTTCAGGCTCTTCATCTTTTTCCACACCACTTCATGCTTCTCCTATTTTTCAGCCCGTTTCATGCTCCTCGTGTATTTCACACCTTTTGAAGCTCTTCATATTTTTCACACCTTTTCAGGCTCTTCATGTTTTTCAACACCACTTCATGCTCCACCTATTTTTCAGAGCGTTTCATGCTCCTCATATTTTTGACACCTTTTGAAGCTCTTCATATTTTTCACAAGTTTTCAGGCTCTTCATGTTTTTGAACACCGCTTCATGCTCCTCCTATTTTTCAGACCGTTTCATGCTCCTCATATTTTTGACACCTTTTGAAGCTCTTCATATTTTTCACACCTTTTCAGGCTCTTCATGTCTTTCAACACCACTTCATGCTCCTCTTATTTTTCAGACCGTTTCATGCTACACTCATTTTTCACACCTTTTGAAGCTCTTCATATTTTTCACACCTTTTCAGGCACTTCATGTTTTTGAACACCGCTTCATGCTCCTCATATTTTTCACACCTTTTGAAGCTCTTAATATTTTTCACACATTTTCAGGCTCTTCATGTTTTTGAGCACACCTTCTTGGTCCGCTTATTTTTCAGACCGTTTCTTTCTCCTCATGTATTTCACACCATTTGAAGCTCTTCGTGTTTTTCACACCTTTTCAGTCTCTTCATGTATTTGCACACCATTTCATGCTCCTCGTATTTTTCAGATCTTTTCATGCTCCTCATGTTTTTCACATCTTTTGAAGCTCTTCATATTTTTCACACCTTTTCAGGCTCTTTATGTTTTTGAAAACCACTTCAAGCTCCTCGTATTTTTCAGACCTTTTCATGCTCCTCATATTTTTGACACCTTTTCAAGCTCTTAATATTTTTCACACATTTTGAAGCTCTTCATATTTTTCACACCTTCTTAGGCTCTTCATGTATTTGAGCACAGCTTCATGCTTCTCCTGTTTTTAAGACCGTTTCATGCTCCTCATATATTTGACACCTTTTGAAGCTGTTCATATTTTTCACACCTTTTCAGGGTCTTCATGTTTTTGAACACCTTTTCATGCTGCTCCTATTTTTGAGACCGTTTCATGCTCCTCATATTTTTGACACTTTATGGGGCTCTTCATATTTTTCACACCATTCCAGGCTCTTCATATTTTTGAACACAGTTTCATGTTCTTCCTATTTTTCAGACCGTTTCATGCTCCTCATATTTTTGACAACTTTTTAAGCTCTTCATATATTTCAAACCTTTTGAAGCTCTTCATATATTTCACACTTTTTCAGGCTCTTCATGTTTTTCAACACCACTTCATACTCCTCCTATTTTTCAGACCGTTTCATGCTCCTTATATATTTGACACCTTTTGAAGCTCTTCCTATTTTTCACACCTTTTGAAGCTCTTCATATATTTCACACTTTTTCAGGCTCTTCATGTTTTTCAACACCACTTCATCGTGCTCCTATTTCTCAGACCGTTTCATGCTCATCTCATTTTTGACAGCTTTTGAAGCTCTTCATATTTTTCACACCTTTACAGCCTCTTCATGATTCTGAACACCGTTTCATGCTCCTACTATTTTCAGACCGTTTCAAGCTCCTCATGTATTTCACACCGTTTGAAGCTTTTCATATTTTTCACACCTTTTCAGGCTCTTCATGTTTTTGAACACCGTTTCATGCTGCTCCTATTTTTCAGACCGTTTCATACTCCTCGTATTTTTGACACCTTTTGAAGCTCTTCATATTTTTCAAACCTTTTCAGGCTCTTCATGTCTTTAAAAAACGCTTCATGCTACTCCTATTTTTCAGACCGTTTCATGCTCCTCATGTATTTCACACATTTTGAAGCTCTTCATATTTTTCACACCTTTTCAGGCTCTTCATGTTTTTGAACACCACTCCATGCTCCTCCTATTTTTCAGATCGTTTCATGCTCCTCATATTTTTTACCCCTTTTGAAGATCTTCATGTTTTTCACTCCTTTTCAGGCTCTTCATGTTTTTGAACACCGCTCCACGCTGTTCCTATTTTTCAGACCGTTTCATGCTCCTCATATTTTTGACGCCTTTCGAAGCTCTTCATATTTTTCACACCTTTTCAGGCTCTTCATGTTTTTGAACACCGATTAATGCTTCTTGTATTTTTCAACCCGTTTCATGCTCCACATGTATTTCACATCTTTTCAAGCTCTTCATATTTTTCACATCTTTTCAGGCTCTTCATGTTTTTAAACACCTTATCATGCTCCTCCTATTTTTCAGACCGTTTCAGGCTCCTCATATTTTTGACACCTTTTCAAGCTCCTCATATTTTTCACACCTTTTGAAGCTCTTCATATATTTCACACCTTTTCAGGCTCTTCATGTTTTTCAACAACACTTCATGCTCCTCCTATTTTTCAGACCGCTTCATGCTCATCTCATTTTTGAGAACTTTTGAAGCTCTTCATATTTTTCACACCTTTTGAAGCTCTTCATATATTTCACACCTTTTCAGGCTCTTCATGTTTTTCAACAACACTTCATGCTCCTCCTATTTTTCAGACCGTTTCATGCTCCTCGTATTTTTGACACCTTTTGAAGCTCTTCATATTTTTCACAATTTTTCAGGCTCTTCATGTTTTTGAACACCACTTCATGCTCCTCCTATTTTTCAGACAATTTCATGCTCCTCATCTTTTTCACACATTTTCAGGCTCTTCATGTTTGTGAACACCACTTCATGCTCCTCCTATTTTTCACACCGTATACTGCTCCTCATATTTTTCACACCTATTGAAGCTCTCCATATTTTTCACACCTTTTCAGACTCTTCATGTTTTTGAACACCACTTCATGCTCCTCCTATTTTTCAGAGAGTTTCAGGCTCCTCATGTATTTCACACCTTTTGAAGCTCTTCATATTTTTCACACCTTTTCAGGCTCTTCATGTTTTTCCACACCACTTCATGCTTCTCCTATTTTTCAGACCGTTTCATGCTCCTCATGAATTTCACACCTTTTGAAGCTCTTCATATTTTTCACAACTTTTCAGTCTTTTCATGTTTCTGATCACCGTTTCATGCTCCTCCTATCTTTCAGACCGTTTCATGCTTCTCATATTTTTGACACCATTTGAAGCTCTTCATATTTTTCACACCTTTTCAGGCTCCTCATGTTTTTGAACACCGCTCATGATCCTTCAAATTTTCAGACCGTTTCATGCTCTTCATATTTTTGACACCTTTTGAAACTCTTCATATTTTTCACACCTTTTCAGGTTCTTCATGTGTTTCCACACCACTTCATGCTTCTCGTATTTTTCAGACCGTTTCATGCTCCTCATTAATTTCACATTTTTGAAGCTCTTCATATATTTCAAACTTATTCAGGCTGTTCATTTTTTTCAACACCGGTTCATGCTCCTCCTATTTTTCAGACCGTTTCATGCTCCTCATATTTTTGACACGTTTTGAAGCTCTTCATATTTTTCACACCTTTTCAGGCTCTTCATGATTTTGAACACCGCTTCATGATCCTCCTATTTTACAGACCGTTTCATGCTCTTCATATTTTTGACCCCTTTTGAAGCTCTTCATATTTTCACACCTTTTCAGGCTCATCATATTTTTCAACACCGTTTCATGCTGCTTCTATTTTTCAGGCCGTTTCATGCTCCTCATATTTTTCATACCTTTTGAAGCTCTTCATATTTTTCACACCTTTTCAGGCTCTTCATGTTTTTCAACACCATTTCATGCCACATATATTTTTCAGACCGTTTCATGCTCCTCATATTTTTCACACTTTTTGAAGCTCTTCATATTTTTCACACCTTTTCAGGCTCTTCATGTTTTTCAACACCACTTCATGCTCCTCCTATTTTTCAGACCGTTTCATGCTCCTAATATTTCTGTCACGTTTTGAAGCTCTTCATATTTTTGACACCTTTTCAGGCTCATCATATTTTTCAACACCGTTTCATGCTGCTTCTATTTTTCAGGCCGTTTCATGCTCCTCATATTTTTCATACCTTTTGAAGCTCTTCATATTTTTCACACCTTTTCAGGCTCTTCATGTTTTTCCACACCACTTCATGCTTCTCCTATTTTTCAGACCGTTCATGCTCCTCATGAATTTCACACCTTTTGAAGCTCTTCATATTTTTCACAGCTTTTCAGGCTCTTCATGTTTCTGATCACCGTTTCATGCTCCTCCTATCTTTCAGACCGTTTCATGCTTCTCATATTTTTGACACCATTTGAAGCTCTTCATATTTATCACACCTTTTCAGGCTTCTCATGTTTTTGATCACCGTTTCAGGCTCCTCCTATCTTTCAGACCGTTTCATGCTTCTCATATTTTTGACACCATTTGAAGCTCTTCATATTTATCACAAATTTTCAGGCTTCTCATGTTTTTGATCACCGGTTCATGCTCCTCATATTTTTCAGAACGTTACATGCTCCTCATATTATTGACACCTTTTGAATCTCTTCATATTTTTCACACGTTTTCAGGCTCTTCATGTTTTTCAACACCGCCGTATGCTCCTCCTTTTTTTCAGACTGTTTCATGCTCCTCATGTAATTCACACCTTTTGAAGCTCTTTATATTTTTCACACCTTTTCAGGCTCTTCATGTTTTTCAACACCACTTCATGCTCCTCCTATTTTTCAGACCGTTTCATGCTCCTAATATTTCTGTCACGTTTTGAAGCTCTTCATATTTTTGACACCTTTTCAGGCTCTTCATGTTTTTGAACACTGCTTCATGCTCCTCCTATTTTTCAGACCGTTTCATGCTTCTCATATTTTTCACACCTTTTGAAGCTCTTCATATTTTTCACACCATTTCAGGCTCTTCATGTTTTTGAACACCGCTTCATGCTGCTCCTATTTTTCAGACCGTTTAAACCTCCTCATGTATTTCACACCTTTTGAAGCTCTTCATATTTTTCACACCTTTTCATGCACTTCCTGTGTTTGAACACCATTTCATCCTCCTCCTATTTTGCAGACCATTTCATTCTCCTCATATTTTTGACACCTTTTGAAGCTCTTCATATATTTCACACCTTCTCAGGCTTTTCATTTTTTTCAACACCACTTCATGCTCCTCCTATTTTTCAGACCGTTTCATGCTCCTCAAATTTTTGACACATTTTGAAGCTCTTCATATTTTTCACACCTTTTCAGGGTCTCCATGTTTATGAACACCGCTCCATGCTCCTCCTATTTTTCAGACCGTTACATGCTCCTCATATTTTGACACCTTTTGAAGCTCTTCATATTTTTCACACGTTTTCAAGCTGTTCATGTTTTTCCACAACCCTTCATGCTTCTCCAATATTTCAGACCGTTTCATGCTCCTCATATATTTCACACCTTTTGAAGCTCTTCATTTTTTTTACACCTTTTCAGGCTCTTCATGTTTTTCAACACCAATTCATGCTCCTGCTTTTTTGCAGACCGTTTCATGCTCCTCATAATTTTGACACCTTTTGAAGCTCTTCATATTTTTCACATCTTTTCAGGCTCTTCATGTTTTTCCACACCACTTCATGCTTCTCCTATTTTTCAGACCGTATCATGCTCCTCATGAATTTCACACCTTTTGAAGCTCTTCATATTTTTCAGAACTTTTCAGGCTTTTCATGTTTCTGATCACCGTTTCATGCTCCTCCTATCTTTCAGACCGTTTCATGCTTCTCATATTTTTGACACCATTTGAAGCTCTTCATATTTTTCACACCTTTTCAGGCTCCTCATGTTTTTGAACACCGCTCATGATCCTTCAAATTTTCAGACCGTTTCATGATCTTCATATTTTTGACACCTTTTGAAACTCTTCATATTTTTCACACCTTTTCAGGTTCTTCATGTGTTTCCACACCGTTTCATGCTGCTTCTATTTTTCAGGCCGTTTCATGCTCCTCATATTTTTCATACCTTTTGAAGCTCTTCATAATTTTCACACCTTTTCAGGCTCTTCATGTTTTTCAACACCATTTCATGCCGCATCTATTTTTCAGACCGTTTCATGCTCCTCATATTTTTGACACCTTTTGAAACTCTTCATATTTTTCACACCTTTTCAGGCTCTTCATGTTTTTCAACACAGTTTCATGATCCTCCTATTTTTCAGACCGTTTCATGCTCATCTCATTTTTGACACCTTTTGAAGCTTTTCATATTTTTCACAACTTTTTAGGCTCTTTATGTTTTTGAACACCGCTTCATGCTCCTCCTATTTTTCAGAGTGTGTCATGCTCCTAATATATTTCACTCCTTTTGAAGCTCTTCATATTTTTCACACCTTTTCAGGCTCTTCATGTTTTTCCACACCACTTCATGCTTCTATTTTTCAGCTCGTTTCATGCTCCTCATGTATTTCACACCTTTTGAAGCACTTCATATTTTTCACACCTTTTCTCTCTCTTCATGTTTTTCAACACCATTTCATGCCGCATCTATTTTCAGACCGTTTCATGCTCCTCATATTTTTCACACCTTTGAAGCTCTTCATAATTTTCACAACTTTTCAAGCTCTTCATGTTTTTGAACACCACTTCATGCTCCTCCTATTTTTCAGAGAGTTTAATGCTCCTCATGTATTTCACATCTTTTGAAGCTCTTCATATTTTTCACACCTTTTCAGGCTCTTCATGTTTTTGAACACCGTTTCATACTCCCCTATTTTTCAGACCGTTTCATGCTCCTCAAATTTTTGACACATTTTGAAGCTCTTCATATTTTTCACACCTTTTCAGGCTCTTCATGTTTTTCAACACCACTTCATGCTTCTCCTATTTTTCAGACCGTTCATGCTCATCGAAATTTTGACACCTTTTGTAGCTCTTCATATGTTTCACACTTTCTGAAGCTCTTCATATTTTTCACACCTTTTCAGGCTCTTCATGTTTTTCAACACCACTTCATACTCCCCTATTTTTCAGACCGTTTCATGCTCCTCATATTTTTGACACCTTTTGAAGCTCTTCATATTTTTCAAACCTTTTCCAGCTCTTCATGATTTTCAAAACCGCTTCATGCTCCTCCTATTTTTCACACCGTTTCATGCTCCTCATATTTTTGACACCTTTTGAAGCTCTTCATATTTTTCACACCTTTTCGGGCTCTTTATGTTTTTGAACACCGCTTCATGCTCCTCCTAATTTACAGACCGTTTCATGCTCCTCATGTATTTCACACCTTTTGAAGCTCTTCATATTTTTCACACCTTTTCAGGCTCTTCATGTTTTTGATCACCGTTTTATACTGCTCTTATTTTTCAGACCGTTTCCTGCTCCTAATATTTTTGACACATTTTGAAGCTCTTCTTTTTTTTCACACCATTTCAGGCTTTTCATGGTTTTGAACACCGCTTCATTCTTCTCCTATTTTTCACATTTTTGAAGCTCTTCATATTTTTCACACCTTTTCAAGCTCTTCATTTTTTTCACACCTTTTCAGGCTCTTCATATTTTTCACACCTTTTCAAGCTCTTCATATTTTTAACACCACTTCTTGTTCCTCCTATTTTGCAGACCTTTTCATGCTCATCTAATTTTTGACACCTTTGGAAGCTCTTCCTATTTTACCACATCTTTTGAAGCTCTTCGTATTTTTCACACCATTTCAGGCTCTTCTTGTTTTGCAACACCCCTTCTTGCTCCTCCTACTTTTCATACCATTTCATGCTCCTCATATTTTTGACACGTTTTGAAGCTCTTCATATTTTTCACAACATTTTAGGCTCTTCATGATTTTCAAAGCCTCTTCATGCTCCTCCTATTTTTCAGACCCTTTCATGCTCATCTAATTTTTGACATCTTTTGAAGCTCTTCATATTTTTCACAACTTTTGAAGCTCTTCATATTTTTCATATTTTTGAAGCTCTTCATATTTTCACATGTTTTCAGACTCTTCATGTTTTTCAACACCGCTTCATGCTCCTCCAATTTTTCAGAGAGTTTCATGCTCCTCATGCATTTCACACCTTTTGAAGCTCTTCATATTTTTCACACCCTTTCAGGCTCTTCATGTTTTTGATCACCGTTTCATGCTCCTCCTATTTTTCAGACCGTTTCATGCTCCTCATATTTTTCACACCTTTTGAAGCTCTTCATATTTTTCACATCTTTTCAGGCTCTTCATGTTTTTCAACACCACTTCATGCTTCTCTTATTTTTCAGACCGTTTCATGCTCATCTCATTTTTGACACCTTTGAAGCTCATCATATTTTTCACACCTTTTGAAGATCTTCATATTTTTCACTCCTTTTCAGGCTCTTCATGTTTGTCAACACCGTTTCATGCTGCTTTTATTTTTCAGACCGTTTCATGCTCCTCATGTTTTTCACACCTTTTGAGCTCTTAATATTTTTCACACCTTTTCAGGCTCTTCATGTTTTTCAACACCATTTCATGATCCTCCTATTTTTCAGACCGTTTCATGCTCATCTCATTTTTGACACCTTTTGAAGCTTTTCATATTTTTCACAACTTTTTAGGCTCTTCATGTTTTTGAACACGGCTTCATGCTCCTCCTCTTTTTCAGAGTTTCATTCTCCTCATGTATTTCACACCTTTTGAAGCTCTTCATATTTTTCACACGTTTTCAGCATCTTCATGTTTTGATCACCATTTCATGCTCCTCCTATTTTTCAGACCGTTTCATACACCTCATATTTTTCACACCTTTTGAAGCTCTTCATATTTTTCACACCTTTTCAGGCTCCTCATGTTTTTCAACTCCGCTTCATGCTCCTCCTCTTTTTCAGACCGCTTCATGCTCCTCATTTTTTTCAGACCGTTTCATGCACCTCATATTTTTCACACCTTTTGAAGCTCTTCATATTTTTCACACCTTTCTCACGCTCTTCATGTTTTTCAACACCTCTTCATGCTCCTCCTACTTTTCAGACCGTTTAATGTTCCTCATGTATTTCACACCTTTTGAAGTTCTTCATATTTTTCACACCTTTTGAAACTCTTCATATTTTTCACACGTTTTCAGGCTCTTCATGTATTTCAAAACCGCTTCATGCTGCTTCTTTTTTTCAGACCGTTTCATGCTCCTCATATTTTTCACACCTTTTGAAGCTCTTCATATTTTTCACATCTTTTCAGGCTCTTCATGTTTTTCAACACCACTTCATGCTTCTCTTATTTTTCAGACCGTTTCATGCTCATCTCATTTTTGACACCTTTGAAGCTCATCATATTTTTCACACCTTTTGAAGATCTTCATATTTTTCACTCCTTTTCAGGCTCTTCATGTTTGTCAACACCGTTTCATGCTGCTTTTATTTTTCAGACCGTTTCATGCTCCTCATGAATTTCACACCTTTTGAAGCTCTTCATATTTTTCACAACTTTTCAGGCTTTTCATGTTTCTCATCACCGTTTCATGCTCCTCCTATCTTTCAGACCGTTTCATGCTCTTCATATTTTAGACACCTTTTGAAACTCTTCATATTTTTCACACCTTTTCAGGTTCTTCATGTGTTTCCACACGACTTCATGCTTCTCGTATTTTTCAGACCGTTTCATGCTCCTCATTAATTTCACACCTTTTGAAGCTCTTCATATTTTTCAAACGTTTTCAGGCTGTTCATTTTTTTCAACACCGCTTCTTGCTCCTCCTATTTTTCAGACCGTTTCATGCTCCTCATATTTTTGACACGTTTTGAAGCTCTTCATATTTTTCACACCTTTTCAGGCTCTTCATGATTTTGAACACCGCTTCATGATCCTCCTATTTTACAGACCGTTTCATGCTCTTCATATTTTTGACCCCTTTTGAAGCTCTTCATATTTTTCACACCTTTTCAGGCTCATCATATTTTTCAACACCGTTTCATGCTGCTTCTATTTTTCAGGCCGTTTCATGCTCCTCATATTTTTCATACCTTTTGAAGCTCTTCATAATTTTCACACCTTTTCAGGCTCTTCATGTTTTTCAACACCATTTCATGCCGCATCTATTTTTCAGACCGTTTCATGCTCCTCATATTTTTGACACCTTTTGAAACTCTTCATATTTTTCACACCTTTTCAGGCTCTTCATGTTTTTCAACACAGTTTCATGATCCTCCTATTGTTCAGACCGTTTCATGCTCATCTCATTTTTGACACCTTTTGAAGCTTTTCATATTTTTCACAACTTTTTAGGCTCTTTATGTTTTTGAACACCGCTTCATGCTCCTCCTATTTTTCAGAGTGTGTCATGCTCCTAATGTATTTCACTCCTTTTGAAGCTCTTCATATTTTTCACACCTTTTCAGGCTCTTCATGTTTTTCCACACCACTTCATGCTTCTATTTTTCAGCTCGTTTCATGCTCCTCATGTATTTCACACCTTTTGAAGCACTTCATATTTTTCACACCTTTTCTCTCTCTTCATGTTTTTCAACACCATTTCATGCCGCATCTATTTTCAGACCGTTTCATGCTCCTCATATTTTTCACACCTTTGAAGCTCTTCATAATTTTCACAACTTTTCAAGCTCTTCATGTTTTTGAACACCACTTCATGCTCCTCCTATTTTTCAGAGAGTTTAATGCTCCTCATGTATTTCACATCTTTTGAAGCTCTTCATATTTTTCACACCTTTTCAGGCTCTTCATGTTTTTGAACACCGTTTCATACTCCCCTATTTTTCAGACCGTTTCATGCTCCTCAAATTTTTGACACATTTTGAAGCTCTTCATATTTTTCACACCTTTTCAGGCTCTTCATGTTTTTCAACACCACTTCATGCTTCTCCTATTTTTCAGACCGTTCATGCTCATCGAAATTTTGACACCTTTTGTAGCTCTTCATATGTTTCACACTTTCTGAAGCTCTTCATATTTTTCACACCTTTTCAGGCTCTTCATGTTTTTCAACACCACTTCATACTCCCCTATTTTTCAGACCGTTTCATGCTCCTCATATTTTTGACACCTTTTGAAGCTCTTCATATTTTTCAAACCTTTTCCAGCTCTTCATGATTTTCAAAACCGCTTCATGCTCCTCCTATTTTTCACACCGTTTCATGCTCCTCATATTTTTGACACCTTTTGAAGCTCTTCATATTTTTCACACCTTTTCGGGCTCTTTATGTTTTTGAACACCGCTTCATGCTCCTCCTAATTTACAGACCGTTTCATGCTCCTCATGTATTTCACACCTTTTGAAGCTCTTCATATTTTTCACACCTTTTCAGGCTCTTCATGTTTTTGATCACCGTTTTATACTGCTCTTATTTTTCAGACCGTTTCCTGCTCCTAATATTTTTGACACATTTTGAAGCTCTTCTTTTTTTTCACACCATTTCAGGCTTTTCATGGTTTTGAACACCGCTTCATTCTTCTCCTATTTTTCACATTTTTGAAGCTCTTCATATTTTTCACACCTTTTCAAGCTCTTCATTTTTTTCACACCTTTTCAGGCTCTTCATATTTTTCACACCTTTTCAAGCTCTTCATATTTTTAACACCACTTCTTGTTCCTCCTATTTTGCAGACCTTTTCATGCTCATCTAATTTTTGACACCTTTGGAAGCTCTTCCTATTTTACCACATCTTTTGAAGCTCTTCGTATTTTTCACACCATTTCAGGCTCTTCTTGTTTTGCAACACCCCTTCTTGCTCCTCCTACTTTTCATACCATTTCATGCTCCTCATATTTTTGACACGTTTTGAAGCTCTTCATATTTTTCACAACATTTTAGGCTCTTCATGATTTTCAAAGCCTCTTCATGCTCCTCCTATTTTTCAGACCCTTTCATGCTCATCTAATTTTTGACATCTTTTGAAGCTCTTCATATTTTTCACAACTTTTGAAGCTCTTCATATTTTTCATATTTTTGAAGCTCTTCATATTTTCACATGTTTTCAGACTCTTCATGTTTTTCAACACCGCTTCATGCTCCTCCAATTTTTCAGAGAGTTTCATGCTCCTCATGCATTTCACACCTTTTGAAGCTCTTCATATTTTTCACACCCTTTCAGGCTCTTCATGTTTTTGATCACCGTTTCATGCTCCTCCTATTTTTCAGACCGTTTCATGCTCCTCATATTTTTCACACCTTTTGAAGCTCTTCATATTTTTCACATCTTTTCAGGCTCTTCATGTTTTTCAACACCACTTCATGCTTCTCTTATTTTTCAGACCGTTTCATGCTCATCTCATTTTTGACACCTTTGAAGCTCATCATATTTTTCACACCTTTTGAAGATCTTCATATTTTTCACTCCTTTTCAGGCTCTTCATGTTTGTCAACACCGTTTCATGCTGCTTTTATTTTTCAGACCGTTTCATGCTCCTCATGTTTTTCACACCTTTTGAGCTCTTAATATTTTTCACACCTTTTCAGGCTCTTCATGTTTTTCAACACCATTTCATGATCCTCCTATTTTTCAGACCGTTTCATGCTCATCTCATTTTTGACACCTTTTGAAGCTTTTCATATTTTTCACAACTTTTTAGGCTCTTCATGTTTTTGAACACGGCTTCATGCTCCTCCTCTTTTTCAGAGTTTCATGCTCCTCATGTATTTCACACCTTTTGAAGCTCTTCATATTTTTCACACGTTTTCAGCATCTTCATGTTTTGATCACCATTTCATGCTCCTCCTATTTTTCAGACCGTTTCATGCACCTCATATTTTTCACACCTTTTGAAGCTCTTCATATTTTTCACACCTTTTCAGGCTCCTCATGTTTTTCAACTCCGCTTCATGCTCCTCCTCTTTTTCAGACCGCTTCATGCTCCTCATTTTTTTCAGACCGTTTCATGCACCTCATATTTTTCACACCTTTTGAAGCTCTTCATATTTTTCACACCTTTCTCAGGCTCTTCATGTTTTTCAACACCTCTTCATGCTCCTCCTACTTTTCAGACCGTTTAATGTTCCTCATGTATTTCACACCTTTTGAAGTTCTTCATATTTTTCACACCTTTTGAAGCTCTTCATATTTTTCACACGTTTTCAGGCTCTTCATGTATTTCAAAACCGCTTCATGCTGCTTCTATTTTTCAGACCGTTTCATGCTCCTCATATTTTTGACCCGTTTGGAAGCTGTTCATATTTTTCACACCTTTTCAGGCTCTTCAGGTTTTTGAACACCACTTCATGCTCCTCCTATTTTTCAGATCGTTTCATGCTCATCTCATTTTTGACACCTTTTTAAACTCTTCATATTTTTCACTCCTTTTGAAGCTCTTCATATATTTCACACCTTCTCTGGCTCTTCATGTTTTTCAACATCACTTCATGCTCCTTCTATTTTTCAGACCCTTTCATGCTAATCCAATTTTTGACACCTTTTGAAGGTCTTCATATTTTTCACACGTTTTGAAGCTCTTCATATTTTTCACACCTTTTCAGCCTCTTCATGATTTTGAACTCCGCTTCATCATCCTCCTATTTTTCAGAATGTTTCATGCTCCTCATATTTTTGACAACTTGAAGCTTTTCATATTTTTCACAACTTTTCAGGCTCTTCATGTTTTTGAACAGAGCTTCATGCTCCTCCTATTTTTCAAACCGTATCATGTTCCTCATGTATTTTACACCTTTTGAAGCTCTTCATATTTTTCACACTTCTCCAGGCTCTTCATGTTTTTGAACACCGTTTCATGCTCCTCCTCTTTTTCAGACCGTTTCATGCTGCTCATATTTTTAAGACCTTTTGAAGTTCTTCATATTTTTCACACCTTTTCAGGCTCTTCATGTTTTTCTACACCATTTCATGCTCCTCCTTTTTTTCAAACCGTTTTATGCTCCTCATATATTTGACACCTTTTGAAGCTCTTCATATTTTTCACACCATTTCAGGCTCTTCAAATTTTTGAAAACGGCTTCATGCTCCTCCTAATTTTCAGACCGTTTCTTGCTCCTCATATTTTTGACACCTTTTGAAGCTCTTCATATTTTTCACAGCTTTTCAGGCTTTTCATTGTTGAACTCCGCTTCATGCTCCTCCTATTTTTCAGACCATTTCATGCTCCTCGTATTTTTCACACCTTTTGAAGCTCTTCATATTTTTCACAGCTTTTCAGGCTTTTCATGTTTGAACACCGCTTCATGCTCCTCCTATTTTTCAGACCATTTCATGCTCCTCGTATTTTTCACACCTTTTGAAGCTCTTCATATTTTTCACACTTCTCTAAGCTCTTCATGTTTTTGAACACCGTTTCATGCTCCTCGTGTTTTTCAGAACGTTTCATGCTGCTCATATATTTGACACCTTTTGAAGTTCTTCATATTTTTCACACCTTTTCAGGCTCTTCACGTTTTTCAACACCACTTCATGCTCCTCCTATTTTTCAGGCCGTTTCATGCTCCTTATATTTTTGACACGTTTTGAAGTTCTTCATATTTTTCACACCTTACAGGCTCTTCATGGTTTTCAGCACCACGTCATGCTCCTCCTGTTTTTCAGACCGTTTCATGCTCCTCATATATTTGACACCTTTTGAAGCTCCTCAGATTTTTCACACCTTTTCAGGCTCTTCATATTTTTCAACACGGCTTCATGCTCCTCCTATTTTTCAGACCGTTTCATGCTCCTCATCTTTTTGACACGTTTTGAAACTCTTCATATTTATCACAACTTTTCAGGCTCTCATGTTTTTCAACACCATTTCATGCTCCTCCTTTTTTTCAGACCGTTTTATGCTCCTCATATATTTGACACCTTTTGAAGCTCTTCATAATTTCCACACCTTTTCAGGCTCTTCATGTTTTTCTACACCGCTTCATGCTCCCCCTATATTTCAGACCGTTCATGCCTCTCATATTTTTGAAACCTTTTGAAGCTCTTCATATTTTTCACACCTTTTCAGGCTCTTCATGTTTTTCAACACCATTTCATGCTCCTCCTTTTTTTAAAACCGTTTTATGCTCTTCATATATTTTACACCTTTTGAAGCTCTTCATAATTTCCACACCTTTTCAGGCTCTTCATGTTTTTGAACACCGTTTTATGCTCCTCTTATTTTTTTTTTTTATTGTTTTTTTTTTTAATTTTTTTTTATTATTTTTATTTTTTTTCCAGTGGGTTTTGTCATACTTTGATATGAATCAGCCATGGATTTACATGTATTCCCAGTCCCGATTCCCCCTCCCACCTCCCTCTCCACCCGATTCCTCTGGGTCTTCCCAGTGCACCAAGCCGGAGAATTTGTCTCTTGCATCCTACCTGGGCTGGTGATCTGTTTCACCATAGATAGCATACATGCTGTTCTTTTGAAATATCCCACCCTCACATTCTCCCACAAAGTTTAAAAGTCTGTTCTGTATTTCTGTGTCTCTTTTTCTGTTCTGCATATAGGGTTATCGTTGTCACCTTTCTAAATTCCATATACATGTGTCAGTATGCTGTAAAGTTCTTTATCTTTCTGGCTTACTTCACTCTGTATAATGGGCTCCAGCTTCATCCATCTCATTAGGACTGATTCAAATGAATTCTTTTTAATGGCTGAGTAATATTCCATGGTGTATATGTACCACAGCTTTCTTATCCATTCATCTGCTGACGGGCATCTAGGTTGCTTCCATGTCCTGGCTATTATAAACAGTGCTGCGATGAACATTGGGGTGCACGTGTCTCTTTCAGACGAACCTATGGACACCTTATCTTTGACAAAGGAGGCAAGGATATACAATGGAAAAAAGACAACCTCTTTAACAAGTGGTGCTGGGAAAACTGGTCAACCACTTGTAAAAGAATGAAAATAGAACACTTTCTAACACCATACACAAAAATAAACTCAAAATGGATTAAAGATCTAAATGTAAGACCAGAAACTATAAAACTCCTAGAGGAGAAGATAGGCAAAACACTCTCCGACATAAATCAAAGCAAGATCCTCTATGACCCACCTCCCAGAATATTGGAAATAAAAGCAAAACTAAACAAATGGGACCTAATGAAACTTAAAAGCTTTTGCACTACAAAGGAAACTATAAGTAAGGTGAAAAGACAGCCCTCAGATTGGGAGAAAATAATAGCAAATGAAGAAACAGACAAAGGATTAATCTCAAAAATATACAAGCAAATCCTGCAGCTCAATTCCAGAAAAATAAATGACCCAATAAAAAATGAGCCAAAGGGCTAAACAGACATTTCTCCAAAGAAGACATACAGATGGATAACAAACACATGAAAAGATGCTCAACATCACTCATTATTAGAGAAATGCAAATCAAAACCACAATGAGGTACCATTACATGCCAGTCAGGATGGCTGCTATCCAAAAGTCTACAAGCAATAAATGCTGGAGAGGGAGTGGAGAAAAGGGAACCCTCTTATACTGTTGGTGGGAATGCACACTAGTACAGCCGCTATGGAAAACGGTGTAGAGATTTCTTAAAAAACTGGAAATAGAACTGCCATATGACCCAGCAATTCCACTTCTGGGCATACACACTGAGGAAACCAGATCCTCCTATTTTTCAGACCGTTTCAAACTCCTCATATTTTTTACACCTTTTGAAGCTCTTCATATATTTCACACGTTTTCAGGCTCTTCATGTTTTTCAACACCACTTCTTTCTTCTCCTATTTTTCACACCGTTTCATTATACTCATATTTTTGACACATTTTGAAGCTCTTCATAATTTTCACACCTTTTCAGGCTCTTCATGTTTTTCAACACCGCTTCATGCTCCTCCTATTTTTCAGACCGTTTCATGCTCCTCATATTTTTGACACCTTTTGTTGCTCTTCATATTTTTCACACCTTTTCAGGCTCTTCATGTTTTTCAACACCGCTTCATGCTCCTCCTATTTTTCAGACCATTTCATGCTCCTCATATTTTTGACACCTTTTGAAGCTCTTCATATTTTTCACACCTTTTCAGGTTCTTCATGTTTTTCAACACCGCTTCATGCTCCTCCTATTTCTCAGACCGTTTCATGCACCTAATATTTTTCACACTTTTTGAAGCTCTTCATATTTTTCACACCTTTCTCAGGCTCTTCATGTTTTTCAACACCTCTTCATGCTCCTCCTACTTTTCAGACCGTTTAATGTTCCTCATGTATTTCACACCTTTTGAAGTTCTTCATATTTTTCACACCTTTTGATGCTCTTCATATTTTTCACACGTTTTCAGGCTCTTCATGTATTTCAAAACCGCTTCATGCTGCTTCTATTTTTCAGACCGTTTCATGCTCCTCATATTTTTGACCCGTTTGGAAGCTTTTCATATTTTTCACACCTTTTCACTCTCTTCAGGTTTTTGAACACCACTTCATGCTCCTCCTATTTTTCAGATCGTTTCATGCTCATCTCATTTTTGACACCTTTTGAAACTCTTCATATTTTTCACACCTTTTGAAGCTCTTCATATATTTCACACCTTCTCTGGCTCTTCATGTTTTTCAACATCACTTCATGCTCCTCCTATTTTTCAGACCCTTTCATGCTCATCTAATTTTTGATACCTTTTGAAGGTCTTCATATTTTTCACACCTTTTGAAGCTCTTCATATTTTTCACACCTTTTCAGGCTCTTCATGTTTTTGAACACCGCTTCATGGTCCTCCCTTTTTTCAGACCGTTTCATGCTCCTCATATTTTTGACACCTTTTGATGCTCTTCATATTTTTCACACCTTTTCAGGCTCTTCATGTTTTTCAACACCGCTTCATGCTCCTCCTATTTTTCAGACCATTACATGCTCCTCATATTTTTGACACCTTTTGAAGCTCTTCATATTTTTCACACCTTTTCAGGTTCTTCATGTTTTTCAACACCGCTTCATGCTCCTCCTATTTTTCAGACCGTTTCATGCACCTCATATATTTCACACTTTTTGAAGCTATTCATATTTTTCACACCTTTCTCAGGCTCTTCATGTTTTTCAACACCTCTTCATGCTCCTCCTACTTTTCAGACCGTTTAATGTTCCTCATGTATTTCACACCTTTTGAAGTTCTTCATATTTTTCACACCTTTTGATGCTCTTCATATTTTTCACACGTTTTCAGGCTCTTCATGTATTTCAACACCGCTTCATGCTGCTTCTATTTTTCAGACCGTTTCATGCTCCTCATATTTTTGACCCGTTTGGAAGCTTTTCATATTTTTCACACCTTTTCACTCTCTTCAGGTTTTTGAACACCACTTCATGCTCCTCCTATTTTTCAGATCGTTTCATGCTCATCTCATTTTTGACACCTTTTGAAACTCTTCATATTTTTCACACCTTTTGAAGCTCTTCATATATTTCACACCTTCTCTGGTTCTTCATGTTTTTCAACATCACTTCATGCTCCTCCTATTTTTCAGACCCTTTCATGCTCATCTAATTTTTGACACCTTTTGAAGGTCTTCATATTTTTCACACCTTTTGAAGCTCTTCATATTTTTCACACCTTTTCAGGCTCTTCATATTTTTGAACACCGCTTCATGGTCCTCCCTTTTTTCAGACCGTTTCATGCTCCTCATATTTTTGACACCTTTTGAAGCTCTTTATATTTTTCATAACTTTTCAGGCTCTTCATGTTTTTGAACACCGCTTCATGCTGCTCCTATTTTTCAGCCCGTTTCATGCTCCTCCTATTTTTCACACCTTTTGAAGCTCTTCATATTTTTCACACCTTTTCAGGCTCTTCATATTTTTGAACACCGCTTGATGCTCCTCCTATTTTTCAGACCGTTTCATGCTCCTCATGTACTTCACACGTTTTGAAGCTCTTCATATTTTTCACACCTTTTCAGGCTCTTCATGTTTTTCAACATCACTTCATGCTCCTCCTATTTTTCAGACCATTTCATGCTCCTCGTATTTTTCACACCTTTTGAAGCTCTTCATATTTTTCACACTTCTCCAGGCTCTTCATGTTTTTGAACACCGTTTCATGCTCCTCGTGTTTTTCAGACCGTTTCATGCTGCTCATATATTTGACACCTTTTGAAGTTCTTCATATTTTTCACACCTTTTCAGGCTCCTCACGTTTTTCAACACCACTTCATGCTCCTCCTATTTTTCAGGCCGTTTCATGCTCCTTATATTTTTGACACGTTTTGAAGTTCTTCATATTTTTCACACCTTACAGGCTCTTCGTGGGTTTCAGCACCACTTCATGCTCCTCCTGTTTTTCAGACCGTTTCATGCTCCTCATATATTTGACACCTTTTGAAGCTCTTCAGATTTTTCACACCTTTTCAGGCTCTTCATATTTTTCAACACCGCTTCATGCTCCTCCTATTTTTCAGACCGTTTCATGCTCCTCATCTTTTTGACACGTTTTGAAACTCTTCATATTTATCACACCTTTTCAGGCTCTCATGTTTTTCAACACCATTTCATGCTCCTCCTTTTTTTCAGACCGTTTTATGCTCCTCATATATTTGACACCTTTTGAAGCTCTTCATAATTTCCACACCTTTTCAGGCTCTTCATGTTTTTCTACACCGCTTCATGCTCCCCCTATATTTCAGACCGTTCATGCCTCTCATATTTTTGAAATCTTTTGAAGCTCTTCATATTTTCACACCTTTTCAGGCTCTTCATGTTTTTGAACACCGTTTCATAATCCTCCTATTTTTCAGACAGTTTCATGCTCCTCATATTTTTGACAGGTTTTGAGGCTCTTCATATGTTCCACACCTTTTCAGGCTCTTCATGTTTTTGAACACCGTTTCATAATCCTCCTATTTTTCAGACCGTTTCATGCTCCTCATATTTTTGACACGTTTTGAAGTTCTTCATATTTTTCACACCTTCTCAGGCTCTTCATGTTTTTCAACTCCGCTTCATGCTCCTCCTATTTTTCATACCGTTTCATGCTCCTTATATTTCTGTCACGTTTTGAAGCTCTTCATATTTTTGACACCTTTTCAGGCTCTTCATGTTTTTGCACACCGCTTCATGCTCCTCCTATTTTTCAGACCGTTTCATGCTCCTCATATTTTTCACATCTTTTGAAGCTCTTCATATTTTTCACACCATTTCAGGCTCTTCATGTTTTTGAACACCGCTTCATGCTCCTCCTATTTTTCAGACCGTTTCATGCTCCTCATGAATTTCACACCTTTTGAAGCTCTTCATATTTTTCAGAACTTTTCAGGCTTTTCATGTTTCTGATCACCGTTTCATGCTCCTCCTATCTTTCAGACCGTTTCATGCTTCTCATATTTTTGACACCATTTGAAGCTCTTCATATTTTTCACACCTTTTCAGGCTCCTCATGTTTTTGAACACCGCTCATGATCCTTCAAATTTTCAGACCGTTTCATGCTCTTCATATTTTTGACACCTTTTGAAACTCTTCATATTTTTCACACCTTTTCAGGTTCTTCATGTGTTTCCACACCACTTCATGCTTCTCGTATTTTTCAGACCGTTTCATGCTCCTCATTAATTTCACACCTTTTGAAGCTCTTCATATTTTCCAAACGTTTTCAGGCTGTTCATTTTTTTCAACACCGCTTCCTGCTCCTCCTATTTTTCAGACCGTTTCATGCTCCTCATATTTTTGACACGTTTGGAAGCTCTTCATATTTTTCACACCTTTTCAGGCTCTTCATGACTTTGAACACCGCTTCATGATCCTCCTATTTTACAGACCGTTTCATGCTCTTCATATTTTTGACCCCTTTTGAAGCTCTTCATATTTTTCACACCTTTTCTTGCTCATCATATTTTTCAACACCGTTTCATGCTACTTCTATTTTTCAGGCCGTTTCATGCTCCTCATATTTTTCATACCTTTTGAAGCTCTTCATAATTTTCACACCTTTTCAGACTCCGCATGATTTCCAACACCACTTCATGCTCCTCATTTTTTTCATATCGTTTCATACTCATCTGATTTTTGACAACTTTTGAAGTTCTTCATGTTTTTCACATATTATGAAGCTCTTCATATTTTACACACCTTTTCAGGCTCTTCATGTTTTTCAACACTGTTTCATGCTGCTTCTGTTTTTCAGACGGTTTCATGCTCCTCATATTTTTCACAGCTTTTAGAGCTCTTCATATTTTTCACACCTTTTCAGGCTCTTCATGTTTTTAACACAGCTTCATGCTCCTCAATTTTTCAGGCCGTTTCATCCTCCTCATATTTTTGACACCATTTGAATCTCTTCATATTTTTGACAACTTTTCATGCTCTTCATGTTTTTCAACACCGCTTCATGCTTCTCCTATTTTTCAGACGGTTTCTTGCTCCTCATATTTTTGACACCTTTTGAAGCTCTTCATATATTTCAAGCCTTTTCAGGCTCTTCAGGTTTTTGACCACTGCTTCATGCTCCTCCTATTTTTCAGACATTTTCATGCTCCTCCTATTTTTCAGGCGGTTTCATGCTCTTCATAGTTTTGACACCTTTTGAAACTCTTCATATTTTTCACACCTTTTCATGCTCTTCATGTTTTGGAAAACGGCTTCATGCTCCTCCTATTTTTCAGACCGTTTCATGCTCCTCATAGTTTTGACACCATTTGAAGCTCTTCATATTTTTCACATCTTTTCAGGATCTTCATGTATTTCAACACCGATTCTTGCTCCTCCTATTTTTCAGACCGTTTCATGCTCCTCCTATTTTTCAGACCGTTTAATGCTCCTCATATTTTGACACCTTTTGAAGCTCTTCATATTTTTCACACCTTTTCATGCTCTGCATTTTTTTCAACACCGATTCATGCTCCTCCTATTTTTCAGACCGTTTCATGCTCTTCATAGTTTTGACACCTTTTGAAGTTCTTCATATTTTTCACACCTTTTCAGGCTCTTCATGTTTGTCAACACTGCTTCATGCTCCTACTATTTTTCAGACCGTTTCATGCGCCTAATATTTTTGACACCTTTTGAAGCTCTTCATATTTTTCACATTTTCAGGCTCTTCGTGTTTTTCAACACCGCTTCATGATCCTCCTATTTTTCAGACCGCTTCATGCTCCTCATATTTTTGACACATTTTGAAGCTCTTCATATTTTTCACACCTTTTAATGATCTTCATGTTTTTGAACACCACTTTATGCTCCTCCTATTTTTCAGACCGTTTCTTGCTCCTCATATTTTTGACACCTTTTGAAGCTCTTCATATTTTTGACACCTTTTCAAGCTCTTCATGTTTTTCAACACCACTTCATGCTCCTCCTATTTTTCATACCGTTTCGTGCTCCTCATAAATTTGACACCTTTTGAAGCTCTTCATATTTTCACACATTTTCAGGCTCTTCATGTTTCTCAACACCGCTTCTTGCTCCTCCTATTTTTCAGACCGATTCATGCGCCTCATATTTTTGACACCTTTTGAATCTCTTCGTATTTTTCACACATTTTCAGGCTCTACAGGTTTTTCAACACCGCTTCATGCTCCTCCTATTTTTCATACCGTCTCATGCTCCTCCTATTTTTGACACCTTTTGAAGCTCATCATATATTTCACACCTTTTCAGGCTCTTCAGGTTTTTCAACACTGCTTCATGCTCCTCCTTTTTTTCAGACCGTTTCATGCTCCTCCTATTTTTGACACATTTTGAAGCTCTTCATATATTTCACACCTTATCAGGCTCTTCATGTTTCTGAACACCACTTCATGCTCCTCCTATTTTTCAGACCGTTTCATGCTCCTCATATATTTGACTTCTTTTGAAGCTCTTCATATTTTTCACACCTTTTCATGCTCTTCATGTTTTCAACACCCATTCATGCTCCTCCTATTTTTTAGACCGTTTCAGGCTCATCATATTTTTCAGGCCGTTTCATGCTCCTCCTATTTTTCAGACCGTTTCATGCTCCTCCTATTTTTCAGGCCATTTCATGCTCCTCCTATTTTTCAGGCCGTTTCATGCTCTTCATAGTTTTGACACCTTTTGAAACTCTTCAAATTTTTCACACCTTTTCATGCTCTTCAGGTTTTTCAACACCGCTTCATATTCCTCCTATTTTTCAGACCGTTTCATGCTCCTCCTATTGTTGACACCTTTTGAAGCTCTTCATATATTTCACGCCTTTTCAGGCTCTTCAGGTTTTTCAACACCGCTTCATGCTCCTCCTACTTTTCAGACCGTTTCATGCTCCTCTTATTTTTCAGGCCGATTCATGCTCCTCATAGTTTTGACACCTTTTGAAACTCTTCATATATTTCACACCTTTTGAAGCTCTTCATATTTTTCACACCTTTTGAAGCTCTTCATATTTTTCACAGATTTTCAGGCTCTTCATATTTTTCACACCTTTTGAAGCTCTTCATATTTTTCATAGATTTTCAGGCTCTTCATGTTTTTGAATACCGTTTCATGCTCCTCCTATTTTTCAGACCGTTTCATGCTCCTCATGTATTTCACACCTTTTGAAGCTCTTCATATTTTTCATAGATTTTCAGGCTCTTCATGTTTTTTAACACCGCTTCATGCTCCTCTCATTTTTCAGACCGTTTCATGCTCCTCACATTGTTGACACCTTTTGAAGCTCTTCATATTCTTTACACCTTTTGAAGTTCTTCATAATTTTCATATTTTTGAAGCTCTTCATATTTTTCACACTTTTTCAGGTTCTTCATGTTTTTCAACACCACTTCAGGCTCCTCCTATTTTTCAGACCCTTTCATGCTAATCTAATTTTTGACACTTTTTGAAGCTCTTCATATTTTTCACACCTTTTCAGTCTCTTCATGTTTTTGAACACCGTTTCATGCTCCTCATGTATTTCACACCTTTTGAAGCTCTTCATATTTTGCACACCTTTTCAGGCTCTTCATGTTTTTGAACACCGCTTCATCCTCCTCCTATTTTTAAGAGGGTTTCATGCTCGTCATATTTTTGACATATTTTGAAGCTCTTCATAATTTTCACACCTTTTCAGGCTCTTCATGTTTTTGAACACCACTTCATGCTCGTCCAATTTTTCATACCGTTTCATGCTCCTCATATTTTTGACACCTTTTGAAGCTCTTCATATTTTTCACACCTTTTCAGGCTCTTCATTTTTTTCAACACCGCTTCATGCTCCTCCTATTTTTCAGACCATTTCATGCTCCTCATATTTTTGACACCTTTTGAAGCTCTATATATTTTTCTCACCTTTTCAGGCTCTTCATGTTTTTCAACACCGCTTCATGCTCCTCCTATTTTTAAGAGGGTTTCATGCTCGTCATATTTTTGACACATTTTGAAGCTCTTCATATTTTTCACACCTTTTCAGGCTCTTCATGTTTTTGAACACCGCTTCATCCTCCTCCTATTTTTAAGAGGGTTTCATGCTCGTCATATTTTTGACACCTTTTGAAGCTCTTCATATTTTCACACCTTTTGAAGCTCTTCATATTTTTCAAACCTTTTTCGGCTCTTCATGATTTTTAAAACCGCTTCATGCTCCTCGTATTTTTCACACCGTTTCATGCTCATCTCATTTTTGACACCGTTTGAAGCTCTTCATATTTTTCACACCTTTTTAATCTCTTCTTATTTTTCACATTTTTGAAGCTCTTCATATTTTTCACACCTTTTCAGGCTCTTCATGATTTTCAAAACGGCTTCCTGCTTCTCCTATTTTAACACCATTTCATGCTCATCTCATTTTTGACACCTTTTGAAGCTCCTCTACTTTTGACCCCTTTAGAGGCTCTTCATATTTTTGACAACTTTTCAGGCTCTTCATGTTTTTCAACACCGCTTCATGCTCCTGCTAATTTTCAGACCGTTTCATGACCCTCATATTTTTGACACCTTTTGAAGCTCCTCATATATTTCACACCTTTTCAGACTCTTCATGATTTCCAACACCACTTCATGCTCCTCATTTTTTTCATATCGTTTAATGCTCATCTCATTTTTGACACCTTTTGAAGCTCTTCATATTTTTGACACCTTTAGAAGCTCTTCATATTTTTTACACCTTTTCAGGCTCTTCATATTTTTCAACACCGCTTATTGCTCCTCCTATTTTTCAGACCGTTTCATGCTCATCTCATTTTTGACAACTTTTGAAGTTCTTCATATTTTTCACATATTATGAAGCTCTTCATATTTTACACACCTTTTCAGGCTCTTCATGTTTTTCAACACCGCTTCATGCTCCTCCTATTTTTCAGACCGTTTCATGCTCCTCATATTTTTGACACCTTTAAAGCTCTTCATATTTTTCACACATTTTCAGACTCTTCATGTTTTTCAACATCGCATCATGCTGCTCCTATTTTTCCTACCGTTTCATGCCCCTCATATTTTTCACACATTTTGAAGCATTTCATATTTTTCACAGCTTTTCAGGCTCTTCATGTTTTTCAACACCGCTTCATGCTACTCCTATTTTTCAGACCGTTTCATGCTCCTCATATTTTTGACACCTTTTGAAGCTCTTCATATATTTCACACCTTCAGGCTCTTCATGTTTTTCAACACCGCTTCATGTTCCTCCTATTTTTCAGACCGTGTCATGCTCCTCATATTTTTGATAATTTTGAAGCTCTTCATATTTTTCACACCTTTTCAGACTCTTCATGTTTTTCAACAACGCTTCATGCTCCTCCTATTTTTCAGACCGTTTAATGCTCCTCATATTTTTGACACCTTTTGAAGCTCTTCATATTTTTCACACCTTTTCAGGTTCTTCATGTTTTTCAACACCGCTTCATGCTCCTCTTATTTTTCAGACCGTTTCATGCTCCTCATATTTTTGCCACCTTTTCAAGCTCTTCATATTTTTCAAACCTTTTCAGGCTCTTCATGTTTTTGAACACGGTCTCTTGCTCCTCCTATTTATCAGACCGTTTCATTCTCCTCATATTTTTGACACCCTTTGAATCTCTTCATATTTTTCACACCTTTTCAGGCTCTTCATGGTTTTGAACACCATTTCATGCTCCTCCTATTTTTCAGACCGTTTCATGCTCCTCTTATTTTTGACACCTTTTGAAGCTCATTGTATTTATCACACCTGTTCAGGCTCTTCATGTTTTTGAACACCGTTTCATGTTCCTCATATTTCTGACACCTTTTGAAGATCTTCATATTTTTCACACCTTTTCAGGTTCTTCATGTTTTCAACACCGTTTCATGCTCCTCCTATTTTTAGACCGTATCATGCTCCTCATATTTTGACACCTTTTGAAGCTCTTCATATTATTCACACCTTTTCAGGCTCTTCATGTTTTTGAACACCGTTTCATGCTCCTCCTATTTTTCAGACCGTTTCATGCTCCTCATGTTTTTGAGACGTTTTGAAGCTCTGCATATTTTTCATACCTTCAGGCTCTTCATGTTTTTGAACACCGTTACATGCTCCTCCTATTTTTCATACCATTTAATGCTCGTCATATTTTTGACACCTTTTGAAACTCTTCATATCTTTCACATCTTTTCAGGCTCTTTATGTTTTTCAATGCCGTATCATGCTCCTCCTATTTTTCAGACCGTTTCATGCTCCTTATATCTTTGACACCTTTTGAAGCTCTTTATATTTTTCACACCATTTCAGGCTCTTCAAGTTGTTGAACACGGCTTCATGCTCCTCCTAATTTTCAGACCGTTTCTTGCTCCTCATATTTTTGACACCTTTTGAAGCTCTTCATATTTTTCACACCTTTTCAGGCTCTTCATGTTTTGGAACACCGTTTCATGTTCCTCCTATTTTTCATACAGTTTCATGCTCCTCATATTTTTGACCCCTTTTGAAGCTCTTCATATTTTTCACACCTTTTCAGGCTCTTCATGTTTTTGAACACAGTTTCATGCTCCGCATATTTTTCACACCTTTTCATGCTCTTCATATTTTTCACACCTTTTCAGGCTCTTCATGTTTTTCAACAACGCTTCATGCTCCTCCTATTTTTCACACTGTTTCATGCTCCTCATATTTTTGACACCTTTTGAAGCTCTTCATATTTTTCCAAACTTTTCAGGCTCTTCATGTTTTTGAACACGGTCTCTTGCTCCTCCTATTTTTCAGACCGTTTCATGCTCCTCATATTTCTGACACCTTTTGAATCTCTTCATATTTTTCACACCTTTTCAGGCTCTTCATGTTTTTGAACACCGCTTAATGCTCCTTCTATTTTCAGACCGTTTCATGCTCCTCATGTATTTGAGACATTTTGACGCTCTTCATATTTTTCACACCTTTTCTGGATCTTCATGTTTTTGAACACAGTTTATGCTCCTCATATTTTTCACACATTTTCATGCTCTTCATATTTTTCACACCTTTTCAGGCTCTTCATGTTTTTCAACACCACTTCATGCTCCTCCTATTTTTCACACTGTTTCATGCTCCTCATATTTTTGACACCTTTTGAAGCTCTTCTTATTTTTAAAAACTTTTCAGGCTCTTCATGGTTTTGAACACAATTTCATGCTCCTCCTGTTTTTCAGACCGTTTCATGCTCCTCATATTTTTGACACCTTTTGAAGCTCTTCATATTTTTCACACATTTTCAGGCTCTACATGTTTTTGAACACCGTTTCATGTTCCTCATATATTTGACACCTTTTGATGCTCTTCATATTTTTCACACCTTTTCAGGCTCTTCATGGTTTTGAACACCATTTCATGCTCCTCCTAATTTTCAGACCGTTTCATGCTCCTCATATTTTTGACACCTTTTGAATCTCTTCATATTTTTCACACCTTTTCAGGCTCTTCATGTTTTTGATCACCGTTTCATGTTCCTCATATTTTTGACACCTTTTGAAGCTCTTCATATTTTTCAAACCTTTTCTGGCTCTTCATGTTTTTGAACACTGCTTCATGCTCCTCCTATTTTTCAGACCGTTCCATGCTCCTGATATTTTTGACACCTTTTGAAGCTCTTCATATTTTTCATACCTTTTCAGGCTCTTCATGTTTTTCAACACCACTTCATGCTCCTACTATTTTTCAGACCGTTTCATGCTCCTCATATATTTGACACCTTCTGAAGATCTTCATATTTTTCACACCTTTCCAAGTCTTCATGTTTTTGAACACCATTTCATGCTCCTCCTATTTTTCAGACCGTATCATGCTCTTCATACTTTTGACACCTTTTGAAGCTCCTAATATGCTTCACATAATTTCAGGCTCTTCATGTTTTTCAACACCACTTCATGCTCCTTCTATTTTTCAGACCGTTTCATGCTCATCTCAGTTTTTACACCTTTTGAAGCTCTTTATATTCTTCACACCTTTTGAAGCTCGTGATATTTTTCACACATTTTCAGGTTCTTCATGTTTTTCAACAACGCTTCTTGCTCCTCATATTTTTCAGACCGTTTCATGCTCCTCATATTTTTGACACCTTTTGAAGCTCTTCATATTTTCACACCTTTTGAAGCTCTTCATATTTTTCACACCTTTTCAGGCTGTTCATGTTTTTGAACACCGTTTCATGCTCCTCTATTTTTCAGACCGTTTCATGCTCCTCATATTTTTGAGACGTTTTGAGGCTCCTCCTATTTTTCACACCTTTTGAAGCTCTTCATATTTTTCACACCTTTTCAGGCTCTTTATGTTTTTCAACACCGCTTCATACTCCTCCTATTTTTCAGACCGTTAATGCTCCTTAAGTATTTCACACCTTTGAAGCTCTTCATATTTTTCACACCTTTTCAGGTTCTTCATGTTTTTCAACACCGCTTCATGCTCCTCCTATTTTTCAGACCGTTTCATGCTCATCTCATTTTTGACACCTTCTAAGCTCCTCAAATATTTGACACCTTTGAAGCTCTTCATATTTTTCACACCTTTTCAGGCTCTTCATGTTTCTGAACACGCTTCATGCTCCTCCTATTTTTCAGACCGTTTCATGCTCCTCATGTATTTCACAGCTCTTGAAGCTCTTCATATTTTTCACACCTTTTCAGGCTCTTCATGTTTTTCAACAACGCTTCATGCTCATCCTATTTTTCACACCGTTTAATGCTCCTCATGTATTTCACACCTCTTGAAGCTCTTCATATTTTTCACACCTTTTCAGGCTCTTCATGTTTTTCAACACCACTTCATGCTTCTTCTATTTTTCTGACCGTTACATGCTCAGCTCATTTTTGACAGCTTTTGAATGTCTTCAAATTTTTCACACCTTTTGAAGCTCTTCATATTTTTCACACCTTTTCAAGCTCTTCATGTTTTTGAACACCGTTTCTAGCTCCTCCTATTTTTCAGACCGTTTAATGCTCCTCATATTTTTCACACCTTTTGAAGCTCTCCGTATTTTTCACACCTTTTCAGGCTCTTCATGTTTTTGAACACCACTTCATGCTCCTCCTCTTTTTCAGACAATTTCATGCTCCTCATATTTTTGACACCTTTTGAAAATCTTCAGTTTTTTAACACCTTTTCATGCTCTTCATGTTTTAAACACCGGTTCATGATCCTCCTATTTTTCAGACAGTTTCATGCTCCTCCTATTTTTCAGAATATCATGCTCCTCATATTTTGACACCTATTGAAGCTCTTCATATTTTTCACACCTTTTCAGGCTCTTCATGTTTTTGAACAGAGCTTCATGCTCCTCCTATATTTCAGACCGTTTCATGCTCCTCATATTTTTGACACCTTTTGAAGCTCTTCATATTTTTCACACCTTTTCAGTCCTTTCATGTTTTTGAAAACCGCTTCATGCTCCTCTTATTTTTTAGACCGTTTCATGCTCCTCATATTTTTGACACCTTTTGTAGCTCTTCATATATTTCACACGTTTTCAGTCTATTCATGTTTTTCAACACCGATTCATGCTCCTCTATTTTTCAGACCATTTCATGCTTCTCCTATTTTTGACACTTTTTGAAGCTCTTCGTATTTTTCACACTTTTTCAGGCTGTTCAGGTTTTTCAACACCGCTTCATGCTCCTCCTATTTTTCAGACCGTTTCATGATCCTCCTATTTTTCAGGCCGTTTCATGCTCTTCCTAGTTTTGACACCTTTGGAAACTCTTCATATTTTTCACATCTTTTGAAGCTCTTCATATTTTTCACATCTTTTGAAGCTATTCATATTTTTCACACCTGTTCAGGCTCTTCAGGTTTTTCAACACCGTTTCATGTTCCTCCGATTTTTTCAGACCGTTTCATGCTCCTCATATTTTTGAAACCTTTTGAAGCTCTTCATATATTTCACACCTTTTCAGGCTTTTCAGGTTTTTGAACATCATTTCATGCTCCTCCTATTTTTTAGAACGTTCCATGCTCCTCATATTTTTCACACCTTTTGCAGCTCTTCATATTTTTCACACCTTTTCAGCGTCTTCATGTTTTCGACCACACCTTCATGCTCCTCTTCTTTTTCAGACCATTTCATACTCCTCATATTGTTGACACCTTTTGAAGCTCTTCATATATTGCACACCTTTCCAGGCTCTTCATGTTAATCAACACTGCTTCATGCTCCTCCTATTTTTTAGACAGTTTCATGCTCCTCATATATTACACACCTTTTGAAGCTCTTCATATTTTTCACACCTTTCCAGGCTCTTCATGTTTTTGAACACGGCTTCATGCTCCTCCTATTTTTCAGGCCGTTTCTTGCTCCTCATATTTTTGACACCTTTTGAAGCTCTTCATATTTTTCACACATTTTCATGCTCTTCATGTTTTTCAACACCGATTCATGCTCCTGCTATTTTTCAGACCGTTTCATGCTCCTCCTCTTTTTCAGGCCGTTTCATGCTCTTCATAGTTTTGACACCTTTGGAAACTCTTCATATTTTTCACACCTTTTCATGCTCTTCAGGTTTTTCAACACCGCTTCATATTCCTCCTGTTTTTCAGACCATTTCATGTTCCTCCTATTTTTGACACCTTTTGGAGCTCTTCACATATTTCACGCCTTTTCAGGCTCTTCAGGTTTTTTAACACCGCTTCATGCTCCTCCTTTTTTTCAGACAGTTTCATGCTCCTCCTATTTTTCAGGCCGTTTCATGCTCTTCATAGTTTTGACACCTTTGGAAACTCTTCATATTTTTCACACCTTTTTATGCTCTTCAGGTTTTTCAACACCGCTTCATGCTCCTCCTATTTTTCAGACCATTCATGCTCCTCCTATTGTTGACACATTTTGAAGCTCTTCATATATTTCACGCCTTTTCAGGCTCTTCAGGTTTTTCAACACCGCTTCATGCTCCTCCTATTTTTCAGGCCGTTTCAAGCTCCTCATAGTTTTGACACCTTTTGAAGCTCTTCATATTTTTCACACCTTTTCAGGATCTTCATGTTTTTGAACACGGCTTCATGCTCCTCCTATTTTTCAGACCGTTTCATGCTCCTCATAGTTTTGACCCCTTTTGAAGCTCTTCTTATTTTTCACACCTTTTCAGGATTTTCATGTTTTTCATCACCGATTCATGCTCCTCCTATTTCTCCGACCGTTTCATGCTCCTCCTATTTTTAAGACCGTTTAATGCTCCTCATATTTTGACACCTTTTGAAACTCTTCATATTTTTCACACCTTTTCAGGCACTTCATGATTTTCATCACCGCTTCATGCTCCTCCTATTTTTCAGAACGTTTCATGCTCCTCATATTTGACACGATTTGAAGCTCTTCATATATTTCACACCTTTTCAGGCTCTTCATGTTTTGATCACCGCTTCA
Source organism: Dama dama (assembly GCF_033118175.1). Classification (NCBI taxonomy): domain Eukaryota; kingdom Metazoa; phylum Chordata; class Mammalia; order Artiodactyla; family Cervidae; genus Dama; species Dama dama. Next base: position 6,175,959 of record NC_083712.1, on the reverse strand, counting down.
TGCTCCTCCTATTTTTCAGACCGTTTCTTGCTCCTCATATTTTTCACACATTTTGAAACTCTACATATTCTTCACACCTTTTCAGTCTCTTCATGTTTTTGAACACCGCTTCATGCTCCTCCTATTTTTCAGGGCGTTTCATGCTCCTCATATTTTTGACACCATTTGAATCTCTTCATATTTTTGACAACTTTTCATGCTCTTCATGTTTTTCAACACCGCTTCATGCTTCTCCTATTTTTCAGACGGTTTCTTGCTCCTCATATTTTTGACACCTTTTGAAGCTCTTCATCTATTTGAAGCCTTTTCAGGCTCTTCAGGTTTTTCACCACTGCTTCATGCTCCTCCTATTTTTCAGACCGTTTCATGCTCCTCCTATTTTTCAGGCGGTTTCATGCTCCTCATAGTTTTGACACCTTTTGAAACTCTTCATATTTTTCACACCTTTTCATGCTCTTCGTGTTTTTGAAAACGGCTTCATGCTCCTCCTATTTTTCAGACCGTTTCATGCTCCTCATAGATTTGACACCATTTGAAGCTCTTCATATTTTTCACATCTTTTCAGGATCTTCATGTATTTCAACACCGATTCTTGCTCCTCCTATTTTTCAGACCGATTCATGCGCCTCATATTTTTGACACCTTTTGAATCTCTTCGTATTTTTCACACATTTTCAGGCTCTTCAGGTTTTTCAACACCGCTTCATGCTCCTCCTATTTTTCATACCATCCCATGCTCCTCCTATTTTTGACACCTTTTGAAGCTCATCATATATTTCACACCTTTTCAGTCTCTTCAGGTTTTTCAACATTGCTTCATGCTCCTCCTATTTTTCAGACCGTTTCATTCTCCTCGTATTTTTGACACTTTTTGAAGCTCTTCATATATTTCACACCTTTTGAGGCTCTTTATGTTTCTGAACACCACTTCATGCTCCTCCTATTTTTCAGACCGTTTCATGCTCCTCATATTTTTGACTCCATTTGAAGCTCCTCATATTTTTCACACCTTTTCATGCTCTTCATGTTTTCAACACCCACTCATGCTCCTCCTATTTTTTAGACCGTTTCAGGCTCATCATATTTTTGACCCCTTTTGTAGCTCTTCATACATTTCACACCTTTTCAGGCTATTCATGTTTTTCAACACCGCTTCATGCTCCTCCTATTTTTCAGACCGTTTCATCCTCCTCCTATTTTTGACACCTTTTGAAGCTCTTCATATTTTTCACACCATTTCAGGCTCTTCATGTTTTTGAACACCGCTTCATGCTGCTCCTATTTTTCAGACCGTTTAAACCTCCTCATGTATTTCACACCTTTTGAAGCTCTTCATATTTTTCACACATTTTCATGCTCTTCATGTTTTTCAACACCGATTCATGCTCCTGCTATTTTTCAGACCGTTTCATGCTCCTCATAGTTTTGACACCTTTTGAAGCTCTTCATATTTTTCACACCTTTTCAGGCTCTTCATGTTTTTCAACACCGCTTCATGCTCCTCCTTTTTTTCAGACAGTTTCATGCTCCTCTTATTTTTCACACCTTTTGAAAATCTTCAGTTTTTTCACACCTTTTCATACTCTTCATGTTTTCAACACCGATTCATGCTCTCCTATTTTTCAGACCGTTTCATGCTCCTCCTATTTTTCAGAATTTCATGCTCCTCATATTTTGACACCTTTAGAAGCTCTTCATATTTTTCACACCTTTTCAGGCTTTTCATGTTTTTGAACACGGCTTCATGCTCCTCCTATATTTCAGACAGTTTCATGCTCCTCATATTTTTGACACCTTTTGTAACTCTTCATATATTTCACACCTTTTCAGGCTATTCACGTTTTTCAACACCGCTTCATGTTCCTCCTATTTTTCAGACCGTTTCTTGCTCCTCCTATTTTTGACACCTTTTGAAGCTCTTCATATATATCACGCCTTTTCAGGCTCTTCAGGTTTTTCAACACCGCTTCATGCTCCTCCTATTTTTCAGACCGTTTCATTCTCCTCCTATTTTTCAGGCCGTTTCATGCTCCTCCTATTTTTCAGGCCGTTTCATGCTCTTCATAGTTTTGACACCTTTGGAAACTCTTCATAATTTTCACACCTTTTCATGCTCTTCAGGTTTTTCAACACCGCTTCATATTCCTCCTATATTTCAGACCGTTTCATGTTCCTCCTATTTTTGACACCTTTTGAAGCTCTTCATATATTTCACGCCTTTTCAGGCTCTTCAGGTTTTTCAACACCGCTTCATGCTCCTCCTATTTTTCAGACCGTTTCATGCTCCTCCTCTTTTTCAGGCCGTTTCATGCTCTTCATAGTTTTGACACCTTTGGAAACTCTTCGTATTTTTCACACCTTTTTTGCTCTTCAGGTTTTTCAACACTGCTTCATGCTCCTCCTATTTTTCAGACCGTTTCATGCTCCTCCTATTTTTCAGGCCGTTTCATGCTCTTCATAGTTTTGACACCTTTGGAAACTCTTCGTATTTTTCACACGTTTCTATGCTCTTCAGGTTATTCAACACCGCTTCATATTCCTCCAATTTTTCAGACCTTTTCATGCTCCTCCTATTGTTGACACCTTTTGAAGCTCTTAATATATTTCACGCCTTTTCAGGCTCTTCAGGTTTTTCAACACCGCTTCATGCTCCTCCTATTTTTCAGACCGTTTCATGCTCCTCCTATTTTTCAGGCCGTTTCATGCTCCTCATAGTTTTGACACCTTTTGAAACTCTTCATATTTTTCACACCTTTTCATGCTCTTCATGTTTTTGAACACGGCTTCATGCTCCTCCTATTTTTCAGACCGTTTCATGCTCCTCATAGTTTTGACACCTTTTGAAGCTCTTCATATTTTTCACACCTTTTCAGCATCTTCATGTTTTTCAACACCGATTCATGCTCCTCCTATTTTTCAGACAGTTTCATGCTCCTCCTATTTTTCAGACCGTTTAATGCTCCTCATATTTTGACACCTTTTGAAACTCTTTATATTTTTCACACCTTTTCAGGCTCTTCATGTTTTTGAACACGGCTTCATGCTCCTCCTATTTTTCTGACCGTTTCATGCTCCTGATAGTTGACACGATATGAAGCTCTTCATATATTTCACACCTTTTCAGGCTCTTCATGTTTTGATCACCGCTTCATGCTCCTCCTGTTTTTCAGACCGTTTCTTGCTCCTCATATTTTTCACACATTTTGAAACTCTACATATTTTTCACACCTTTTCAGTCTCTTCATGTTTTTGAACACCGCCTCATGCTCCTCCTATTTTTCAGGCCGTTTCATGCTCCTCATATTTTTGACACCATTTGAATCTCTTCATATTTTTGACAACTTTTCATGCTCTTCATGTTTTTCAACACCGCTTCATGCTTCTCCTATTTTTCAGACGGTTTCTTGCTCCTCATATTTTTGACACCTTTTGAAGCTCTTCATATATTTCAAGCCTTTTCAGGCTATTCATGTTTTTCAACACCGCTTCATGCTCCTCCTATTTTTCAGAACGTTTCATGCTCCTCATATTTGACACGATTTGAAGCTCTTCATATATTTCACACCTTTTCAGGCTCTTCATGTTTTGATCACCGCTTCATGCTCCTCCTGTTTTTCAGACGGTTTCTTGCTCCTCATATTTTTGACACCTTTTGAAGCTCTTCATATATTTCAAGCCTTTTCAGGCTCTTCAGTTTTTTCACCACTGCTTCATGCTCCTCCTATTTTTCAGACATTTTCATGCTCCTCATATTTTTCAGGCGGTTTCATGCTCCTCATAGTTTTGACACCTTTTGAAACTCTTCATATTTTTCACACCATTTCATGCTCTTCATGTTTTTGAAAACGGCTTCATGCTCCTCCTATTTTTCAGACAGTTTCATGCTCCTCATAGTTTTGACACCTTTTGAAGCTCTTCATATTTTTCACACCTTTTCAGGATCTTCATGTATTTCAACACCGATTCTTGCTCCTCCTATTTTTCAGACCGTTTCATTCTCCTGCTATTTTTCAGACCGTTTAATGCTCCTCATATTTTGACACCTTTTGACACTCTTCATATTTTTCACACCTTTTAATGCTCTTCATGTTTTTCAACAGCGCTTCATTCCCCTCTATTTTGTAGACCGTTTCATGCTCCTCATATATTTGACACCTTTTGAAGCTCTTCATATTTTTCACACCTTTTCATGCTCTGCATTTTTTTCAACACCGATTCATGCTCCTCCTATTTTTCAGACCGTTTCATGCTCTTCATAGTTTTGACACCTTTTGAAGTTCTTCATATTTTTCACACCTTTTCAGGCTCTTCATGTTTGTCAACACTGCTTCATGCTCCTACTATTTTTCAGACCGTTTCATGCGCCTAATATTTTTGACACCTTTTGAAGCTCTTCATATTTTTCACATTTTCAGGCTCTTCGTGTTTTTCAACACCGCTTCATGATCCTCCTATTTTTCAGACCGCTTCATGCTACTCATATTTTTGACACATTTTGAAGCTCTTCATATTTTTCACACCTTTTAATGATCTTCATGTTTTTGAACACCACTTTATGCTCCTCCTATTTTTCAGACCGTTTCTTGCTCCTCATATTTTTGAGACCTTTTGAAGCTCTTCATATTTTTCACACCTTTTCATGCTCTTTATGTTTTCAACACCCATTCATGCTCCTCCTATTTTTTAGACCGTTTCAGGCTCATCATATTTTTCAGGCCGTTTCATGCTCCTCCTATTTTTCAGACCGTTTCATGCTCCTCCTATTTTTCAGGCCGTTTCATGCTCCTCCTATTTTTCAGGCCGTTTCATGCTCTTCATAGTTTTGACACCGTTTGAAACTCTTCATAGTTTTCACACCTTTTCATGCTCCTCAGGTTTTTCAACACCGCTTCATATTCCTCCTATTTTTCAGACCGTTTCATGCTCCTCCTATTGTTGACACCTTTTGAAGCTCTTCATATATTTCACGCCTTTTCAGGCTCTTCAGGTTTTTCAACACCGCTTCATGCTGCTTCTGTTTTTCAGACCGTTTCATGCTCCTCTTATTTTTCACAGCTTTTAGAGCTCTTCATATTTTTCACACCTTTTCAGGCTCTTCATGTTTTTAACACAGCTTCATGCTCCTCCTATTTTTCAGAGAGTTTCATGCTCCTCATGTATTTCACACCTTTTGAAGCTCTTCATATTTTTCACACCTTTTCAGTCTCTTCATGTTTTTCCACACCACTTCATGCTCCTCCTTTTTTTCAGACCGTTTCATGCTCCTCATATTTTGACACTTTTTGAAGCTCTTCATATTTTCACACTTTTTCAGGCTTTTCATGTTTTTCAACACCGCTTCATGAACCTCCTATTTTTCGGACCGATTCATGCACCTCATAATTTTGACACCTTTTGAAGCTCTTCATATTTTTTACACCTTTTCAGGCTCTTCATGGTTTTCAACACCACTTCATGCTCCTCGTATTTTTCACACCGTTTCATGCTCATCTCATTTTTGACACCGTTTGAAGCTCTTCATATTTTTCACACCTTTTGAATCTCTTCATATTTTTCACACCTTTTGAAGCTCTTCATATTTTTCACAACTTTTCAGGCTCTTCATATTTTTCAACACCGCTTCATGCTCCTCCTTTTTTCAGGCCGTTTGATGCTCCTCATATTTTTAGCACCTTTTGAAGCTCTTCATATTTTTCACACCTTTTCAGGTCTTCATGTTTTTGAACACCATTTCATGCGCCTCCTATTTTTCAGACCGTTTAATGGTCCTCATATTTTTGACACCTTTTGAAGCTCTTCATATTTTTCACACCTTTTCAGGCTCTTCATATTTTTCAACAAGGTTTCATGTTCCTCCTATTTTTCAGACAGTTTCATGCTCCTCATATTTTTGACACCTTTTGAAGCTCTTCATATTTTTCACACCTTTCCATGCTCCTCATGTTTTTCAACACCGTTTCATGCTCCTCCTCTCTTTCAGACCGTTTCAGGCTCCTCATATGTTTCACAACTTTTTCAGGCTCTTCATGTATTTCAACACCACGTCATGCTCCTCCTATTTTCAGATCGTTTCATGCTCCTCATATTTTTGACACCTTTTGAAGCTCTTCATATTTTTCACACCTTTTCAGGCTCTTCATATTTTTCAACACAACTTCATGCTCCTCCTTTATTTGAGACCGTTTCTTGCTCCTCATATTTCTGACACCTTTTGAAGCTCTCCATAGATTTCACACCATTTCAGGCTCTTCATGTTTTTCTACACCGCTTCTTGCTCCTCCTATTCTTCAGAGCGTTTCATGCTCCTCATATTTTTGTCACCTTTTGAAGCTCTTCATATTTTTCACACCTTTTCAGGCTTTTCATGTTTCTCAACACCGCTTCATGCTTCTACTATTTTTCAGACCTTTTCATGCTCCTCATATGTTTCACACCTTTTTAAGCTCTTCATGTTTTTTAACACCTTTTCACGCTCCTCATATATTTCAGACCATTTCATGCTCCTCGTATTTTTGACACCTTTTGAAGCTCTTCATATTTTTCACATTTTTTCAGGGTCTTCATGTTTTTCTACACCACTTCATATTCCTCGTATTTTTCAGACCGTTTCATTCTCCTCATATGTTTCACAACTTTTTCAGGCTCTTCATGTTTCTCAACACCACTTCATGCTCCTCCTATTTTTCAGACCGTTTCATGCTCCTCATATTTTTGACACCTTTTGAAGTTCTTCATATTTTTCACACCTTTTCAGGCTTTTCATGTTTTTCAACACTGCTTCATTCTCCTCCTTTATTTCAGACTGTTTCATGCTCCTCATCTTTTTGACACCTTTTGAAGCTCTTTATATTTTTCACACCTTTTCAGGCTTTTCATGTTTTTCTACACCGCTTCATTCTCTTCCTATTTTTCAGACATTTTCATGCTCCTCATATTTTTGACATCCTTTGAAGCTCTTCATATTTTACACACCTTTTCAGGCTTTTCATGTATTTCAACACCGTCTCATGAGCCTCCTATTTTTCAGACCATTTCATGCTCCTCATATGTTTCACACCTTTTTCAGGCTCTTCATGTTTTTCAACACCACTTCATGCTCCTCCCATTTTTCCGACCGTTTCATGCTCATCATATTTTTGACACAGTTTGAAGCTCTTGCTACTTTTCACACCTTTTGAGGCTCTTCATGTTTTTGAAAACAGTTTCTTGCTCCTCCTATTTTTCAGACCGTTTCATTCTCCTCATATGTTTCACAACTTTTTCAGGCTCTTCATGTTTCTCAACACCACTTCATGCTCCTCCTATTTTTCAGACCGTTTCATGCTCCTCATATTTTTGACACTTTTTGAAGCTCTTCATATTTTTCACACCTTTCCAGGCTCTTCATGTTTTTGAACACCGTTTCATGATCCTCCTATTTTTCAGACCGTTTCATGCTCCTCATATGTTTCACACCATTTGAAGCTCTTCATGTTTTTTAACACCTTTTCATGCTCCTCCTATATTTCAGACCGTTTAATGCTCCTTATATTTTTGACACCATTTGAAGCTCTTCATATTTTTCGCACATTTTCAGGCTCTTCATATTATTCAGCACTACTTCATGCTTCTCCAATTTTTCAGACCGTTTCATGCTCCTCATATATTTGACACCTTTTGAAGCTCTTCATATTTTTCACATCTTTTGAGGCTCTTCATATTTTTCAACCCCCTTAAGCTCCTCCTAATTTTCAGACCGTTTCTTGCTCCTCATATTTTTGACTCTTTGAGGCTCTTCATATATTTCACACCTTTTCAGGCTCTTCATGTTTTTGAACACTGATTCATGCTCCTCCTACTTTTCAGACCGTTTCATGCTCATCTCATTTTTGACACCTTTTGAAGCTTTTCATATTTTTCACACCTTTTCAGGCTCTTCATATTTTTCCACAACACTTCATGCTTCTCCTATTTTTCAGACCGTTTCATGCTCATCTCATTTTTGACACCTTTGAAGCTCCTCATACTTTTCACACATTTTGAAGCTCTTCATATTTCTCACACCTTTTCAGGCTCTTCATGTCTTTGAACACCGTTTCAGGCTCCTCCTATTTTTCAGACCGTTTCATGCTCTTCTCATATTTGAGACCTTTTGAAGCTTTTCATATTTTTCACATCTTTTCAGGCTCTTCATGTTTTTGAACACCGCTTCATGCTCCTCCTAATTTTCAGTCCGTTTCATGTTCCTCATGTATTTCACACCTCTTGAAGCTCTTCATATATTTCACACATTTTCATGCTCTTCATGTTTTTGCACAGCACTTCATGCTTCTCTTATATTTCAGCCCGTTTCATGCTCCTCATGTATTTCACACCTTTTGAAGCTCTTCATATTTTTCACACCTTTTCAGGCTCTTCATGTTTTTGACCAACGTTTCATGCTCCTCCTATTTTTCAGACCTTTTCATGCTCCTCACATTTTTGACACCTTTTGAAGCTCTTCATATTTTTAACACCTTTTCAGGCTCTTCATGATTTTCAACACCGCTTCATGCTCCTCGTATTTTTCGGACCGTTTCATGCTTATCTCATTTTTGACACCTTTTGAAGCTCTTCATATTTTTCACACCTTTTGAAGCTCTTCATATCTTTCATATTTTTGAAGCTCTTCATATTTTCACAAGTTTTCAGACTCTTCATGTTTTTCAACACCGCTTCATGCTCCTGAAATTTTTCCGACCGTTTCATGCCCCTATATTTTTGACACATTTTGAGGCTTTTCCTATTTTTCTCACCTTTTCAGGCTCTTCATGTTTTTGAACACCGTTTCATAATCCTCCTTTTTTTCAGACCGTTTCATGCTCCTCATGTTTTTGACACATTCTGAAGCTCTTCATATTTTTCACACCTTTTCAGGCTCTTCATGTTTTTCAACACAACTTCATGCTCCTCCTATTTTTCAGACCGTTTCATGCTCCTCATATTTTTGACACCTTTTGAAGCTTTTCATATTTTTCACACCTTTTCAGCCTCTTCATGTTTTTCAACACCACTTCATGCTCCTCCTTTTTTGCAGACCATTTCATGCTCCTCATATTTTTGACACTTTTTGAAGCTCTTCATATTTTTCACAACTTTTCAGGCTCTTCATGTTTTTCAACACAACTTCATGCTCCTGCTATTTTTCAGACCGTTTCATGCTCCTCATATTTTGACACCTTTTGAAGCTCTTCATATTTTTCACATCTTTTCAGGCTTTTCATGTTTTTGAACACCGCTTCATGCTCCTCCTATTTTTCAGAGAATTTCATGCTCCTCATGTATTTCACACCTTTTGAAGCTTTTCATATTTTTCACACATTTTCAGGCTCTTCATGTTTTTCAACACCGCTTCATGCTCCTCGTATTTTGCAGACCGTTTCATGCTCCTCATATTTTTGACAACTTTTGAAGCTCTTCAGATATTTCACACCTTTCCAGGCTCTTCATTTTTTCAACACCACTTCATGCTCCTCCTATTTTTCAGATCGTTTCATGTTCATCTCATTTAGACACCTTTTTAAGCTCTTCATATTTTTGACAACTTTTGAAGCTCTTCATATTTTTCACACCTTTTCAGGCTCTTCATGATTTTCAACACCGCTTCATACTACTCCTATTTTTCAGACCTTTTCATGCTCATCTCATTTTGACACCTTTTGAGGCTCTTCATATTTTTCACATTTATGAACCTCTTATTATTTTCCACACGTTTTCAGACTTTTCATGTTTTTCAAGACCGCTTCATGCTCCTGCTATTTTTCTGACCGTTTCATACTCCTCATAATTTTGACACGTTTTGAGTCTCTTCATATTTTTCACACCTTTACAGGCTCGTCATGTTTTTGAACACCGCGTCATCCTCCTCCTATTTTTTCGACCGTTTCATGCACGTCATATTTTTGACACCTTTTGAAGCTCTTCATTTATTTCACTCCTTTTCTGGCTCTTCATATTTTTCAACACCGCTTCATGCTCCTCCTATTTTTCAGACGGTTTCATGCTCCTCATATTTTTGACACCTTTTGAAGCTCTTCATATTTTTGACACCTTTTCAGGCTCTTCATGTTTTTGAACACTGCTTCATGCTCCTCCTATTTTTCAGACCGTTTCATGCTTCTCATATTTTTCACACCTTTTGAAGCTCTTCATATTTTTCACACCATTTCAGGCTCTTCATGTTTTTGAACACCGCTTCATGCTGCTCCTATTTTTCAGACCGTTTAAACCTCCTCATGTATTTCACACCTTTTTAAGCTCTTCATATTTTTGACAACTTTTGAAGCTCTTCATATTTTTCACACCTTTTCAGGCTCTTCATGATTTTCAACACCGCTTCATACTACTCCTATTTTTCAGACCTTTTCATGCTCATCTCATTTTGACACCTTTTGAGGCTCTTCATATTTTTCACATTTATGAACCTCTTATTATTTTCCACACGTTTTCAGACTTTTCATGTTTTTCAAGACCGCTTCATGCTCCTGCTATTTTTCCGACCGTTTCATACTCCTCATAATTTTGACACGTTTTGAGTCTCTTCATATTTTTCACACCTTTACAGGCTCGTCATGTTTTTGAACACCGCGTCATCCTCCTCCTATTTTTCCGACCGTTTCATGCTCCTCATATTTTTGACACCTTTTGAAGCTCTTCATTTATTTCACTCCTTTTCTGGCTCTTCATATTTTTCAACACCGCTTCATGCTCCTCCTATTTTTTAGACCGTTTCATGTTGCTCATATATTACACCCTTTTGAAGCTCTTCATAATTTTCACACCTTTCCAGGCTCTTCATGTTTTTGAACACCGTTTCATGCTCCTCCTATTTTTCAGACCGTTCCTGCTCCTAATATTTTTGACACCTTTTGAAGCTCTTCATATTTTTCACACCTTTTCAGGCTCTTCATGTTTTTGAACACCGCTTCATACTCCTCCTATTTTTCAGACCGTTTCATGCTCCTCATATTTTTCACACCTTTTGAAGCTCTTCATATTTTTCACAGCTTTTGAAGCTCTTCATATATTTCACGCCTTTCCAGGCTATTCATATTTTCAATACCACTTCATGCTACTCCTATTTTTCAAACCGTATCATGCTCCTCCTATTTTTGACACCTTGTGAAGCTTTTCATATTTTTCACACCTTTCAGGTTCTTCATGTTTTTCAAGACCACATCATGCTGCTCGTATTTTTCAGACCGTTTCATGCTCCTCATATTTTTGACACCTTTTGAAACTCTTCATATATATCACTCCTTTTCAGGCTCTTCATTTTTTGAACACCACTTCATGCTCCTCCTATTTTTCAGATCGTTTCATGCTCATCACATTTTTGACACCTTTTGAAGCTTTTCAGATTTTTCACACCTTTTCAGGCTCGTCATGTTTTTCAACACCACTTCAAGCTCCTCCAGGTTTGCAGACCGTTTCATGCTCCTCATATTTTTCACACCTTTTGAAGCTCTTCATATTTTTCACATCTTTTCAGCCTTTTCATGTTTTTGAACACCGCTTCATGCTCCTCCTATTTTTCAGACCGTTTCAGACTCCTCATATTTTTGACACCTTTTGAAGCTCTTCATATTTTTCTCACCTTTTCAGGCTCTTCATGTTTTTCAACACTGCTTCATGCTCCTCCTATCTTTCAGACGGGTTCATGCTCATCTCATTTTTGACACCTTTTGAATCTCTTCATATTTTTCACATCTTTTCAGGCTCTTCATGTTTTTGAACACCGCTTCATGATCCTCCTGATTTTCTGACCGTTTCATGCTCTTCATATTTTTGAAACATTTTGAAGCTCTTCATATTTTTCACACCTTTTCAGGCTCTTCATGTTTTTCACCACCACTTCATGCTCCTCCTATTTTTCAGAGAATTTCATGCTCCTCATGTATTTCACACCTTTTGAAGCTCTTCATATTTTTCACACATTTTCAGGCTCTTCATGTTTTTCAAAACCGCTTCATGCTCCTCATATTTTGCAGACCGTTTCATTCTCCTCATATTTTTGACACCTTTTATAGCACTTCAGATATTTCACACCTTTCCACGCTCTTCATTTTTTCAACACCACTTCATGCTCCTCCTATTTTTCAGATCGTTTCATGTTCATATCATTTTGACAACTTTTGAAGCTCTTCATATTTTTGACACCTTTTGAAGCTCTTCATATTTTTCACAACTTTTCAGGCTCTTCATGTTTTTCAACACCACTTCATCCTCCTCCTTTTTTGCAGACAGTTTCATGCTCCTCATATTTTTGACACCTTTTGAAGCTCTTCATATATTTCACAACTTTTCAGGCTCTTCATGTTTTTCAACACCACTTCATGCTCCTCCTGTTTTTCAGATCTTTTCATGCTCCTCATATTTTTCACACCTTTTGAAGCTCTTACTAATTTTCACACCTTTTCAGGCTCTTCATGTTTTTCAACACCGCCTCATGCTCCTCCTATTTTTCAGACCGTTTCATGCTCCTCATATTTTTGACACCTTTTGAAGCTCTTCATATTTTTCAAACCTTTTCAGGCTCTTCATGTTTTCGAACTCTGTTTCATGCTCCTCCATTTTTCAAACCGTTTCATGATCCTCATGTATTTCACACCTTTGAACCTCTTCATATTTTTCACACCTTTTCTGCTCTTCAAGTTTTTCAACATCACTTCATGCTCCTACTTTTTTGCAGACCGTTTCATGCTCCTCATATTTTTGACACCTTTTGAAGCTCTTCATATTTCTCACACCTTTTCAGGCTCTTCATGTCTTTCAACACTGCTTCATGCTCCTCCTATCTTTCAGACGGGTTCATGCTCATCTCATTTTTGACACCTTTTGAATCTCTTCATATTTTTCACATCTTTTCAGGCTCTTCATGTTTTTGAACACCACTTCATGCTCCTCCTAATTTTCAGACCGTTTCATGCTCCTCATATTTTTCACACCTTTTGAAGCTCTTCATATTTTTCACACCTTTCACGCTCTTCATATTTTTGAAAATAGCTTCATGCTCCTCCTATTTTTCAGACCGTTTCATGCTCCTCATATTTTTGACACCTTTTGTAGCTCCTCATATTTTTCACACCTTTTGAAGCTCTTCATATTTTTCACACCTTTTGAAGCTTTTCATATTTTTCACACCTTTTCAGGCTCTTCATGATTTTCAACATCGCTTCATGCTCCTCCTATTTTTCAGACCTTTTCTTGATCATCTCATTTTTGATACCTTTTGAAGCTCTTCATATTTGTCACACCTTTTGAATATCTTCATATTTTTCATATTTTTGAAGCTCTTCATATTTTCACACCTTTTCAGGCTCTTCATGTTTTTCAACACCGCTTCATGCTCCTCCTATTTTTCAGACCGTTTAATGCTCCTCATGTATTTCACACTTTTTAAGCTCCTCATATTTTTCACACCTTTTCAGGCTGTTCATGTTTTTGAACACCGCTTCATGCTCCTCCTATTTTTGAGACCGTTTCATGCTCCTCTTATTTTTGACACCTTTAGAAGCTTTTCATATTTTTCACACCTTTTTGGGCTCTTCATGTTTTTCAACACCACTTCATGCTCCTCCTATTTTTCAGACCTTTTCATGCTCATCTTATTTTTGATACCTTTTGAAGCTCTTCAAATTTGTCACACCTTTTGAAGCTCTTCATATTTTTCATATTTTTGAAGCTCTTCATATTTTCACACCTTTTCAGGCTCTTGATGATTTTCAACACCTCTTCATTCTCCTCCTATTTTTCAGAACGTTTCATGCTCATCTCATTTTGACACCTTTAGAAACTCTTCATATTTTTCACACCTATTCAGGCTCTTCATGTTTTTTAACACCGCTTCATGCTCCTCCTATTTTTCAGACCGTTTCATGCTCCTCATATTTTTGACACCTTTTCAATCTCTTCATATATTTCACATCTTTTCAGGCTTTTCATATTTTTGAACGCCGCTTCATGTTCCTCCTATTTTTCAGACCGTTTCATGCTCCTCATATTTTTGGCACCTTTCAAAGCTCTTCATATTTTTCACACATTTTGAGCTTTTCATATTTTTCACACCTTTTGAAGCTCTTCATATTTTTCACACGTTCTCAGGCTCTTCATGTTTTACAACACCGCTTCATGCTCCTCCTATGTTTCAGACCGTTTAATCCTCCTCATGTATTTCACACCTTTTGAATCACTTCATATTTTACACACCTTTTCAGGCTCTTCATGTTTTTGAACACCATTTCATGCTCCTCCTATGTTGCAGACCGTTTCATTCTCCTCATATTTTTGACAACTTTTGAAGCTCTTCATATTTTTCACACCTTTTGAAGCTCTTCATATTTCTCACAGCTTTTCACGCTCTTCATGTTTTTCAACACCACTCCATGCTCCTCCTATTTTTCACACCGTTTCATTCTCCTCATATTTTTCACACGTTTTGAAGCTCTTCATATATTTCACACCTTTTCAGGCTCTTCATTTTTTTCAACACCACTTCATGCTCCTCCTGTTTTTCAAACCGTTTCATTCTCATCTCATTTTGACACCTTTTGAAGCTCTTCATATTTTTCACACCTTTTGAAGCTCTTCATATTTTTCACAAGTTTTCAGGCTCTTCATGTTTTTCAACACCGCTTCATGCTCCTCCTATTTTTCAGACCGTTTCATGCTCCTCATATTTTGGACACCTTTTGAAGCTCTTCATATTTTTCACACCTTTTCTGGCTCTTCATGTTTTTCAACACGGCTTCATGCTCCTCCTATTTTTCAGACCGTTTCATGCTCCTCATATTTTGGACACCTTTTGAAGCTCTTCATATTTTTCACACCTTTTCAGGCTCTTCATGTTTTAAAACAACTCTTCATGCTCCTTCTATTTTTTAGAGAGTTTCATGCTCCTCATTTATTTCACACCTTTTGAAGCTCTTCATATATTTCACACCTTTTCAGGCTTCTCATTTTTTTCAACACCACTTCTTGCTCCTCCTATTTTTCAGACCTTTTCATGCTCATCCCTTTTTGACACCTTTTGAAGTTCTTCATATTTTTCACCCCTTTTCATGCTCTTGATGATTTTCAACACCGCTTCATTCTCCTCCTGTTTTTCAGACCATTTCATGCTCATCTCATTTTGACACCTTTTGAAGCTCTTCATATTTTTCACACCTTTTCAGGCTTTTCATGTTTTTCAACACCACTTCATGCTCCTTCTATTTTTCAGAGAGTTTCATGCTCTTCATGTATTTCACACCTTTTGAAGCTCTTCATATTTTTCAAACCTTTTCAGGCTCTTCATGATTTTCAACACCGCTTCATGCTCCTCCTATTTTTCAGACCTTATCATGCTCATCTCTTTTTTCACACCTTTTGAAACTCTTCATATTTTTCACACTTTTTGAAGGTCTTCATATTTTTCACACGTTTTCAGGCTCTTCATGTTTTTGAACACCACTTAATGCTCCTCCTTTTTTTCAGACCGTATCATTCTCCTCATATTTTTGACACCTTTTAAGCACTTCATATATATCACACCTTTTCTGGCTTTTCATTTTTTCAACCCCACTTCATGCTCCTCCTATTTTTCAGACCGGTTCATGCTCATCTCATTTTGATACCTTTTGAAGCTCTTCATATTTCTCATATTTTTGAAGCTCTTCTTATTTTCACACGTTTTCAGACTCTTCATGTTTTTCAACACCACTTCATGCTCCTGCAATTTTTCAGACCGTTTCATGCTTCTCATATTTTTGACACTTTTTGAGGCTTTTACAATTTTTCACACCTTTTCAGGCTCTTCTTATTTTTGAACACCGTTTCATAATCCTCCTATTTTTCAGACCATTTCTTGCTCGTCATATTTTTCACACCTTTTGAATCTCTTTATGTTTTTCACACCTTTTCAGGCTCTTCATGTTTTTGATCACCGTTTCATGCTCGTCCTATTTTTCAGACCGTTTCATGCCCCTCATGTTTTTGACACCTTTTGAAGCTCTTCATATATTTCACACCTTTTCAGGCTCTTCATGTTTTTGAACACCAGTTCATGCTCCTCCTATTTTTTAGACCATTTAATGCTCCTCATCTATTTCACACCTTTTGAAGCTCTTCATATTTTTCACACCTTTTCAGGCTCTTGATGATTTTCAACACCGCTTCATTCTCCTCCTGTTTTTCAGACCTTTTCATGCTCATCTCATTTTGACACCTTTTGAAGCTCTTCATATTTTTCACACCTTTTCAGGCTCTTCATGTTTTTGAACTCCGCTTCATGCTCCTCTTATTTTTCAGACCGTTTCAGGCTCCTCATAATTTTAACACCTTTTGAAGCTCTTCATAGTTCTCACACCTTTTCAGTCTCTTCATGTTTTTCAACACCGCTTCATTCTTCTCCTATTTTTCAAACCGTTTCATGATCATCTCAGTTTTGACACCTTTTGAAGCTTTGCATATTTTTCACAGCTTTTCAGGCTCTTCATGTTTTTGAACACCGCTTCATGCTCCTCCTATTTTTCAGACCGTTTCAGGCTCCTCATAATTTTCACACCTTTTGCAGCTCTTCATATTTTTCACATCTTTTCAGACTCTTCATGTTTTTCAACACCGCCTTATGCTCCTCCTTTTTTTCAGACTGTTTCATGCTCCTCATGTAATTCACACATTTTGAAGCTCTTTATATTTTTCACACATTTTCAGGCTCTTCATGTTTTTCTACACCACTTCATGCTCCTCCTATTTTTCAGACCGTTTCATGCTCATCTAATTTTTAACACCTTTTGAAACTCTTTATATATTTCACACCTTTTGAAGCTCTTCATATTTTTCACATTTTTGAAGCTCTTCATATTTTTCACACCTTTTTAGGCTCTTCATGTTTTTCAACACCGCTTCATGCTGCTTCTATTTTTCAGACCGTTTCAGACTCCTCACATTTTTGACACCTTTTGAAGCTCTTCATATTTTTCACACCTTTTCAGGCTCTTCATATTTTTCAACACCGCTGCACGCTCCTCCTATTTTTCAGAAGTTTTCATGCACCTCATATTTTTCACACTTTTGAAGCTCTTCATATTTTTCACACCTTTTGAAGCTCGTCATATTTTTCACACGTTTTAAGGCTCTTCATGTTTTTCAACACCGCTTCATGCTCCTCCTATTTTTCAGACCGTTTCATACTCCTCATATTTTTGACACCTTTTGAAGCTCTTCATATTTTTCACACCTTTTCAGGCTCTTCATGTTTTACAACACCACTTCATGCTCCTCCAATTTTTCACACCGTTTCATTCTCCTCATATATTTGACACCTTTTGACGCTCTTCATATTTTTCACACCTTTTCAGGCTCTTCATGTTTTTCAACACCGCTTCATGCTCTTCCTATTTTTCAGACCGTTTCATGCTCATCTCATTTTTGACACCTTTTGAGCTCTTCATATTTTTCACACCTTCTGAAGCTCTTCATACTTTTCACACCTTTTCAGGCTCTTCATGTTTTTCAACACCACTTCATGCTCCTCGTATTTTTCATACCGTTTCATGCCCCTAATAATTTTGACACCTTTTGAAGCTCTTCATATTTTTCACACCTTTTCAGGCTCTTCATGTTTTTGAACACCGCTTCATGCTACTCCTATTTTTCAGACCTTTTCATGCTCATCACATTTTTGACACCTTTTGAAGCTCTTCATATTTTTCACACCTTTTGAAGCTCTTCATATTTTTCACACGTTTTCAGGCTCTTCATGTTTTTCAACACCGCTTCATGCTCCTCCTATTTTTCAGACCATTACAAACACCTCATATTTTTCACACCTTTCGAAGCTCTTCATATTTTTCACACCTTTTCAGGCTCTTCATGTTTTTGAACACCGCTTCATGCTCCTCCTATTTTCCAGACCGTTTCATGCTCCTCATGAATTTCACACCTTTTGAAGCTCTTCATATTTTTCACAACTTTTCAGGCACTTCATGTTTCTGATCACCGTTTCATGCTCCTCCTATCTTTCAGACCGTTTCATGCTTCTCATATTTTTGACACCTTTTGAAGCTCTTCATATTTTTCACACCTTTTCAGGCTCTTCACGTTTTTGAACAACGCTTCATTCTCCTCCTATTTTTCTGACCGTTTCATGCTCCTTGTATTTTTGACACTTTTTGAAGCTCTTCATTTTTTTCACAACTTTTCAGGCTCTTCATGTTTTTGAACACTACTTCATGCTCCTCCTATTTTTCAGACAATTTCATTCTCCTCATATTTTTCACACCTTTTCAGGCTCTTCATGTTTTTCATCACCACTTCATGCTTCGCCTATTTTTCAGACCGTTTCATGCTCATCTAATATTTGACACTTTTGAAGCTCTTCATATTTTTGACACCTTTTGAAGCTCTTCACATTTTTCACACCTTTTCAGGCTCTTCATGTTTTTGAACACCGCTTCATGCCTCTCCTGTTTTTCACACCGTATACAGCTCCTCATATTTTTCACACCTATTGAAGCTCTTCATATTTTTCACACCTTTTCAGACTCTTCATATTTTTGAACACCACTTCATGCTCCTCCTATTTTTGAGAGAGTTTCATGCTCCTCATGTATTTCACACCTTTTCAAGCTCTTCATATTTTTCACACCTTTTCAGGCTCTTCATGTTTTTCCACACCACTTCATGCTTCTATTTTTCAGACCGTTTCATGCTCCTCATGAATTTCACACCTTTTGAAGCTCTTCATATTTTTCACAACTTATCAGGCTCTTCATGTTTCTGATCACCGTTTCATGCTCCTCCTATCTTTCAGACCGTTTCATGCTTCTCATATGTTTGACACCATTTGAAGCTCTTCATATTTTTCACAACTTTTCAGGCTCTTCATGTTTCTGATCACCGTTTCATGCTCCTCCTATCTTTCAGACCGTTTCTTGCTTTTCATATTTTTGACACCTTTTGAAGCTCTTCATATTTTTCACATCTTTTCAGGCTCCCCATGTTTTTGAACACTGCTCATGATCCTCCGAATTTTCAAACCGTTTCATGCTCTTCATATTTTTGACACCATTTGAAACTCTTCATAATTTTCACACCTTTTCAGGTTCTTCATGTTTTTCCACACCACTTCATGCTTCTCATATTTTTCAAACCGTTTCATGCTCCTCATGAATTTCACACCTTTTGAAGCTATTCATATTTTCACACCTTTTCAGGCTCTTCATGTTTTTCAACACCATTTCATGCCGCATCTATCTTTCAGACCGTTTCATTCTTCTCATATTTTTGACACCATTTGAAGCTCTTCATATTTTTCACACCTTTTCAGGCTCCTCATGTTTCTGATCACCGTTTCATGCTCCTCCTATCTTTCAGACCTTTTCATGCTTCTCATATTTTTGACACCTTTTGAAGCTCTTCATATTTTTCACAACTTTTCAGGCTCTTCATGTTTCTGATCACCGTTTCATGCTCCTCCTATCTTTCAGACCGTTTCATGCTTCTCATATGTTTGACACCATTTGAAGCTCTTCATATTTTTCACACATTTTCAGCCACTTCACGTTTTTGAACAACGCTCATGCTCCTCCTATCTTTCAGACCGTTTCATGCTCTTCATATTTTTGACACCTTTTGAAGCTCTTCATATTTTTCACACCTTTTCATGCTCTTCATGTTTTTCCACACCACTTCATGCTTCTCATATTTTTCAGATCGTTTCATGCTCCTCATGAATTTCACACCTTTTGAAGCTCTTCATATTTTTCACAACTTTTCAGGCTCTTCATTTTTCTGATCACCGCTTCATGCTCTTCCTATTTTTCAGACCGTTTCATGCTCATCTCATTTTTGACACCTTTTGAGCTCTTCATATTTTTCACACCTTCTGAAGCTCTTCATATTTTTCACACGTTTTCAGGCTGTTCATGTTTTTGAACACCACTTCATGCTGCTTTTATTTTTCAGACCGTTTCATGCTCCTCATATTTTTGACACTTTTTGAAGCTCTTCATATTTTTCACAGCTTTTCAGTCTCTGCATTTTTTTGAACACCGCTTCATGATCCTCCTATTTTTCAGACCGTTTCATGCTCCACATGTATTTCAAACCTTTTGAAGCTCTTCATATTTTGCACACATTTTCAGGCTCTTCATGTTTTTCACAACCACTTCATGCTCCTCCTATTTTTCAGACCGTTTCATGCTCCTCATATTTTTGACACCTTTTGAAGTTCTTCATATTTTGCACACATTTTCAGGCTCTTCATGTTTTTGAACACCGCTTCATGCTCCTCCTATTTTTCAGACCGTTTCATGCTCCTCATAATTTTCACACATTTTGAAGCTCTTCATATTTTTCACACCTTTTCAGGTTCTTCATGTTTCTGAACAACGCTTCATGCTCCTCCTAATTTTCAGACCGTTTAATGCTCCTCATGTGTTTCACACCTTTTGAAGCTCTTCATATATTACACACCTTTTCAGGCTCTTCTTTTTTTTCAACACCACTTCATGCTCCTCCTTTTTTTCAGACCGTTTCATGCTCATCTCATTTTTGACACGTTTTGAAGCTCTTCATATTTTTCACTCCCTTTGAAGCTCTTCAAATTTTTCACACGTTTTCAGGCTCTTCATTTTATCCAACACCGCATCATGCTCCTCATATATTTCAGACCGTTTCTTGCTCCTCATGTTTTTGACACATTTTGAAGCTCGTCATATTTTTGACAACTTTTCAGGCTCTTCATGTTTTTCAACACCGCTTCATGCTCCTCTTATATTTCAGAACGTTTCATGCTCCTCATTTTTTTGACACCTTTTGAAGCTCTTCATATTTTTCACACCTTTTCAGACTCTTCATATTTTTGAACACCACTTCATGCTCCTCCTATTTTTGAGAGAGTTTCATGCTCCTCATGTATTTCACACCTTTTCAAGCTCTTCATATTTTTCACACCTTTTCAGGCTCTTCATGTTTTTCCACACCACTTCATGCTTCTATTTTTCAGACCGTTTCATGCTCCTCATGAATTTCACACCTTTTGAAGCTCTTCATATTTTTCACAACTTATCAGGCTCTTCATGTTTCTGATCACCGTTTCATGCTCCTCCTATCTTTCAGACCGTTTCATGCTTTTCATATTTTTGACACCTTTTGAAGCTCTTCATATTTTTCACATCTTTTCAGGCTCCCCATGTTTTTGAACACTGCTCATGATCCTCCGAATTTTCAAACCGTTTCATGCTCTTCATATTTTTGACACCATTTGAAACTCTTCATAATTTTCACACCTTTTCAGGTTCTTCATGTTTTTCCACACCACTTCATGCTTCTCATATTTTTCAAACCGTTTCATGCTCCTCATGAATTTCACACCTTTTGAAGCTATTCATATTTTCACACCTTTTCAGGCTCTTCATGTTTTTCAACACCATTTCATGCCGCATCTATCTTTCAGACCGTTTCATTCTTCTCATATTTTTGACACCATTTGAAGCTCTTCATATTTTTCACACCTTTTCAGGCTCCTCATGTTTCTGATCACCGTTTCATGCTCCTCCTATCTTTCAGACCTTTTCATGCTTCTCATATTTTTGACACCTTTTGAAGCTCTTCATATTTTTCACAACTTTTCAGGCTCTTCATGTTTCTGATCACCGTTTCATGCTCCTCCTATCTTTCAGACCGTTTCATGCTTCTCATATGTTTGACACCATTTGAAGCTCTTCATATTTTTCACACATTTTCAGCCACTTCACGTTTTTGAACAACGCTCATGCTCCTCCTATCTTTCAGACCGTTTCATGCTCTTCATATTTTTGACACCTTTTGAAGCTCTTCATATTTTTCACACCTTTTCATGCTCTTCATGTTTTTCCACACCACTTCATGCTTCTCATATTTTTCAGATCGTTTCATGCTCCTCATGAATTTCACACCTTTTGAAGCTCTTCATATTTTTCACAACTTTTCAGGCTCTTCATGTTTCTGATCACCGCTTCATGCTCTTCCTATTTTTCAGACCGTTTCATGCTCATCTCATATTTGACACCTTTTGAGCTCTTCATATTTTTCACACCTTCTGAAGCTCTTCATATTTTTCACACGTTTTCAGGCTGTTCATGTTTTTGAACACCACTTCATGCTGCTTCTATTTTTCAGACCGTTTCATGCTCCTCATATTTTTGACACGTTTTGAAGCTCTTCATATTTTTCACAGCTTTTCAGTCTCTGCATTTTTTTGAACACCGCTTCATGATCCTCCTATTTTTCAGACCGTTTCATGCTCCACATGTATTTCAAACCTTTTGAAGCTCTTCATATTTTGCACACATTTTCAGGCTCTTCATGTTTTTCACAACCACTTCATGCTCCTCCTATTTTTCAGACCGTTTCATGCTCCTCATATTTTTGACACCTTTTGAAGTTCTTCATATTTTGCACACATTTTCAGGCTCTTCATGTTTTTGAACACCGCTTCATGCTCCTCCTATTTTTCAGACCGTTTCATGCTCCTCATAATTTTCACACCTTTTGAAGCTCTTCATATTTTTCACACCTTTTCAGGTTCTTCATGTTTCTGAACAACGCTTCATGCTCCTCCTAATTTTCAGACCGTTTAATGCTCCTCATGTGTTTCACACCTTTTGAAGCTCTTCATATATTACACACCTTTTCAGGCTCTTCTTTTTTTTCAACACCACTTCATGCTCCTCCTTTTTTTCAGACCGTTTCATGCTCATCTCATTTTTGACACCTTTTGAAGCTCTTCATATTTTTCACTCCCTTTGAAGCTCTTCAAATTTTTCACACGTTTTCAGGCTCTTCATGTTATCCAACACCGCATCATGCTCCTCATATATTTCAGACCGTTTCTTGCTCCTCATGTTTTTGACATATTTTGAAGCTCATCATATTTTTGACAACTTTTCAGGCTCTTCATGTTTTTCAACACCGCTTCATGCTCCTCTTATATTTCAGACCGTTTCATGCTCCTCGTTTTTTTGACACCTTTTGAAGCTCTTCATATTTTTCACACCTTTTCAGGCTCTTCATGTTTTTCAACACCACTTCATGCTCCTCCTATTTTTCACACCGTTTCATTCTCCTCATTTTTTTTACACCTTTTGAAGCTCTTCATATTTTTCACACCTTTTCAGGCTCTTCATGTTTTTCAACACCGCTTCATGCTCTTCCTATTTTTCAGACCGTTTCATGCTCATCTCATTTTTGACACCTTTTGAGCTCTTCATATTTTTCACACCTTCTGAAGCTCTTCATACTTTTCACACCTTTTCAGGCTCTTCATGTTTTTCAACACCACTTCATGCTCCTCGTATTTTTCATACCGTTTCATGCCCCTAATAATTTTGACACCTTTTGAAGCTCTTCATATTTTTCACACCTTTTCAGGTTCTTCATGTTTTTGAACACCGCTTCATGCTACTCCTATTTTTCAGACCTTTTCATGCTCATCACATTTTTGACACCTTTTGAAGCTCTTCATATTTTTCACACCTTTTGAAGCTCTTCATATTTTTCACACGTTTTCAGGCTCTTCATGTTTTTCAACACCGCTTCATGCTCCTCCTATTTTTCAGACCATTACAAACACCTCATATTTTTCACACCTTTCGAAGCTCTTCATATTTTTCACACCTTTTCAGGCTCTTCATGTTTTTGAACACCGCTTCATGCTCCTCCTGTTTTCCAGACCGTTTCATGCTCCTCATGAATTTCACACCTTTTGAAGCTCTTCATATTTTTCACAACTTTTCAGGCACTTCATGTTTCTGATCACCGTTTCATGCTCCTCCTATCTTTCAGACCGTTTCATGCTTCTCATATTTTTGACACCTTTTGAAGCTCTTCATATTTTTCACACCTTTTCAGGCTCTTCACGTTTTTGAACAACGCTTCATTCTCCTCCTATTTTTCTGACCGTTTCATGCTCCTTGTATTTTTGACACTTTTTGAAGCTCTTCATTTTTTTCACAACTTTTCAGGCTCTTCATGTTTTTGAACACTACTTCATGCTCCTCCTATTTTTCAGACAATTTCATTCTCCTCATATTTTTCACACCTTTTCAGGCTCTTCATGTTTTTCATCACCACTTCATGCTTCGCCTATTTTTCAGACCGTTTCATGCTCATCTAATATTGACACTTTTGAAGCTCTTCATATTTTTGACACCTTTTGAAGCTCTTCACATTTTTCACACCTTTTCAGGCTCTTCATGTTTTTGAACACCGCTTCATGCCTCTCCTGTTTTTCACACCGTATACAGCTCCTCATATTTTTCACACCTATTGAAGCTCTTCATATTTTTCACACCTTTTCAGACTCTTCATATTTTTGAACACCACTTCATGCTCCTCCTATTTTTGAGAGAGTTTCATGCTCCTCATGTATTTCACACCTTTTCAAGCTCTTCATATTTTTCACACCTTTTCAGGCTCTTCATGTTTTTCCACACCACTTCATGCTTCTATTTTTCAGACCGTTTCATGCTCCTCATGAATTTCACACCTTTTGAAGCTCTTCATATTTTTCACAACTTATCAGGCTCTTCATGTTTCTGATCACCGTTTCATGCTCCTCCTATCTTTCAGACCGTTTCATGCTTCTCATATGTTTGACACCATTTGAAGCTCTTCATATTTTTCACAACTTTTCAGGCTCTTCATGTTTCTGATCACCGTTTCATGCTCCTCCTATCTTTCAGACCGTTTCATGCTTTTCATATTTTTGACACCTTTTGAAGCTCTTCATATTTTTCACATCTTTTCAGGCTCCCCATGTTTTTGAACACTGCTCATGATCCTCCGAATTTTCAAACCGTTTCATGCTCTTCATATTTTTGACACCATTTGAAACTCTTCATAATTTTCACACCTTTTCAGGTTCTTCATGTTTTTCCACACCACTTCATGCTTCTCATATTTTTCAAACCGTTTCATGCTCCTCATGAATTTCACACCTTTTAAAGCTATTCATATTTTCACACCTTTTCAGGCTCTTCATGTTTTTCAACACCATTTCATGCCGCATCTATCTTTCAGACCGTTTCATTCTTCTCATATTTTTGACACCATTTGAAGCTCTTCATATTTTTCACACCTTTTCAGGCTCCTCATGTTTCTGATCACCGTTTCATGCTCCTCCTATCTTTCAGACCTTTTCATGCTTCTCATATTTTTGACACCTTTTGAAGCTCTTCATATTTTTCACAACTTTTCAGGCTCTTCATGTTTCTGATCACCGTTTCATGCTCCTCCTATCTTTCAGACCGTTTCATGCTTCTCATATGTTTGACACCATTTGAAGCTCTTCATATTTTTCACACATTTTCAGCCACTTCAAGTTTTTGAACAACGCTCATGCTCCTCCTATCTTTCAGACCGTTTCATGCTCTTCATATTTTTGACACCTTTTGAAGCTCTTCATATTTTTCACACCTTTTCATGCTCTTCATGTTTTTCCACACCACTTCATGCTTCTCATATTTTTCAGATCGTTTCATGCTCCTCATGAATTTCACACCTTTTGAAGCTCTTCATATTTTTCACAACTTTTCAGGCTCTTCATTTTTCTGATCACCGCTTCATGCTCTTCCTATTTTTCAGACCGTTTCATGCTCATCTCATTTTTGACACCTTTTGAGCTCTTCATATTTTTCACACCTTCTGAAGCTCTTCATATTTTTCACACGTTTTCAGGCTGTTCATGTTTTTGAACACCACTTCATGCTGCTTTTATTTTTCAGACCGTTTCATGCTCCTCATATTTTTGACACTTTTTGAAGCTCTTCATATTTTTCACAGCTTTTCAGTCTCTGCATTTTTTTGAACACCGCTTCATGATCCTCCTATTTTTCAGACCGTTTCATGCTCCACATGTATTTCAAACCTTTTGAAGCTCTTCATATTTTGCACACATTTTCAGGCTCTTCATGTTTTTCACAACCACTTCATGCTCCTCCTATTTTTCAGACCGTTTCATGCTCCTCATATTTTTGACACCTTTTGAAGTTCTTCATATTTTGCACACATTTTCAGGCTCTTCATGTTTTTGAACACCGCTTCATGCTCCTCCTATTTTTCAGACCGTTTCATGCTCCTCATAATTTTCACACCTTTTGAAGCTCTTCATATTTTTCACACCTTTTCAGGTTCTTCATGTTTCTGAACAACGCTTCATGCTCCTCCTAATTTTCAGACCGTTTAATGCTCCTCATGTGTTTCACACCTTTTGAAGCTCTTCATATATTACACACCTTTTCAGGCTCTTCTTTTTTTTCAACACCACTTCATGCTCCTCCTTTTTTTCAGACCGTTTCATGCTCATCTCATTTTTGACACGTTTTGAAGCTCTTCATATTTTTCACTCCCTTTGAAGCCCTTCAAATTTTTCACACGTTTTCAGGCTCTTCATTTTATCCAACACCGCATCATGCTCCTCATATATTTCAGACCGTTTCTTGCTCCTCATGTTTTTGACACATTTTGAAGCTCGTCATATTTTTGACAACTTTTCAGGCTCTTCATGTTTTTCAACACCGCTTCATGCTCCTCTTATATTTCAGACCGTTTCATGCTCCTCATTTTTTTGACACCTTTTGAAGCTCTTCATATTTTTCACACCTTTTCAGACTCTTCATATTTTTGAACACCACTTCATGCTCCTCCTATTTTTGAGAGAGTTTCATGCTCCTCATGTATTTCACACCTTTTCAAGCTCTTCATATTTTTCACACCTTTTCAGGCTCTTCATGTTTTTCCACACCACTTCATGCTTCTATTTTTCAGACCGTTTCATGCTCCTCATGAATTTCACACCTTTTGAAGCTCTTCATATTTTTCACAACTTATCAGGCTCTTCATGTTTCTGATCACCGTTTCATGCTCCTCCTATCTTTCAGACCGTTTCATGCTTTTCATATTTTTGACACCTTTTGAAGCTCTTCATATTTTTCACATCTTTTCAGGCTCCCCATGTTTTTGAACACTGCTCATGATCCTCCGAATTTTCAAACCGTTTCATGCTCTTCATATTTTTGACACCATTTGAAACTCTTCATAATTTTCACACCTTTTCAGGTTCTTCATGTTTTTCCACACCACTTCATGCTTCTCATATTTTTCAAACCGTTTCATGCTCCTCATGAATTTCACACCTTTTGAAGCTATTCATATTTTCACACCTTTTCAGGCTCTTCATGTTTTTCAACACCATTTCATGCCGCATCTATCTTTCAGACCGTTTCATTCTTCTCATATTTTTGACACCATTTGAAGCTCTTCATATTTTTCACACCTTTTCAGGCTCCTCATGTTTCTGATCACCGTTTCATGCTCCTCCTATCTTTCAGACCTTTTCATGCTTCTCATATTTTTGACACCTTTTGAAGCTCTTCATATTTTTCACAACTTTTCAGGCTCTTCATGTTTCTGATCACCGTTTCATGCTCCTCCTATCTTTCAGACCGTTTCATGCTTCTCATATGTTTGACACCATTTGAAGCTCTTCATATTTTTCACACATTTTCAGCCACTTCACGTTTTTGAACACCGCTCATGCTCCTCCTATCTTTCAGACCGTTTCATGCTCTTCATATTTTTGACACCTTTTGAAGCTCTTCATATTTTTCACACCTTTTCATGCTCTTCATGTTTTTCCACACCACTTCATGCTTCTCATATTTTTCAGATCGTTTCATGCTCCTCATGAATTTCACACCTTTTGAAGCTCTTCATATTTTTCACAACTTTTCAGGCTCTTCATGTTTCTGATCACCGCTTCATGCTCTTCCTATTTTTCAGACCGTTTCATGCTCATCTCATATTTGACACCTTTTGAGCTCTTCATATTTTTCACACCTTCTGAAGCTCTTCATATTTTTCACACGTTTTCAGGCTGTTCATGTTTTTGAACACCACTTCATGCTGCTTCTATTTTTCAGACCGTTTCATGCTCCTCATATTTTTGACACGTTTTGAAGCTCTTCATATTTTTCACAGCTTTTCAGTCTCTGCATTTTTTTGAACACCGCTTCATGATCCTCCTATTTTTCAGACCGTTTCATGCTCCACATGTATTTCAAACCTTTTGAAGCTCTTCATATTTTGCACACATTTTCAGGCTCTTCATGTTTTTCACAACCACTTCATGCTCCTCCTATTTTTCAGACCGTTTCATGCTCCTCATATTTTTGACACCTTTTGAAATTCTTCATATTTTGCACACATTTTCAGGCTCTTCATGTTTTTGAACACCGCTTCATGCTCCTCCTATTTTTCAGACCGTTTCATGCTCCTCATAATTTTCACACCTTTTGAAGCTCTTCATATTTTTCACACCTTTTCAGGTTCTTCATGTTTCTGAACAACGCTTCATGCTCCTCCTAATTTTCAGACCGTTTAATGCTCCTCATGTGTTTCACACCTTTTGAAGCTCTTCATATATTACACACCTTTTCAGGCTCTTCTTTTTTTTCAACACCACTTCATGCTCCTCCTTTTTTTCAGACCGTTTCATGCTCATCTCATTTTTGACACCTTTTGAAGCTCTTCATATTTTTCACTCCCTTTGAAGCTCTTCAAATTTTTCACACGTTTTCAGGCTCTTCATGTTATCCAACACCGCATCATGCTCCTCATATATTTCAGACCGTTTCTTGCTCCTCATGTTTTTGACATATTTTGAAGCTCATCATATTTTTGACAACTTTTCAGGCTCTTCATGTTTTTCAACACCGCTTCATGCTCCTCTTATATTTCAGACCGTTTCATGCTCCTCATTTTTTTGACACCTTTTGAAGCTCTTCATATTTTTCACACCTTTTAAGGCTCTTCATGTTTTTCAACACCACTTCATGCTCCTCCTATTTTTCACACCGTTTCATTCTCCTCATTTTTTTTACACCTTTTGAAGCTCTTCATATTTTTCACACCTTTTCAGGCTCTTCATGTTTTTCAACACCGCTTCATGCTCTTCCTATTTTTCAGACGGTTTCATGCTCATCTCATTTTTGACACCTTTTGAGCTCTTCATATTTTTCACACCTTCTGAAGCTCTTCATATTATTCACACGTTTTCAGGCTGTTCATGTTTTTGAACACCACTTCATGCTGCTTCTATTTTTCAGACCGTTTCATGCTCCTCATATTTTTGACACGTTTTGAAGCTCTTCATATTTTTCACACCTTTTCAGGCTCTTCACGTTTTTGAACAACGCTTCATGCTCCTCCTATTTTTCAGACCGTTTCATGCTCCTCTCATTTCTGACACCTTTTGAAGCTCTTCATATATTTCACACATTTTCAGGCTCTTCATGTTTTTCAACACCACTTCATGCTCCTCCTATTTTTCAGACCGTTTCATGCTCCTCCTGCATTTCACACCTTTTGAAGCTCTTTATATTTTTCACACCTTTTTAGGCTCTTCATGTTTTTGAACACGATTTCAGGCTTCTCCTATTTTTCAGACTGTTTCATGCTCATCTCATTTTTGACACCTTTTGAAGCTCTTCATAATTTTCACACCTTTTAAATCTCTTCATATTTCTCAAACGTTTTCACGCTCTTCATGTTTTTCAACACCCCTTCTTGCTCATCCTATTTTTCAGACCGTTTCATGTTTCTATCATTTCTGACAACTTTTTAAGCTCTTCATATATTTCACACATTTTCAGGCTCTTCATGTTTTTCAACACCACTTCATGCTCCTCCTATTTTTCAGACCGTTTCATGCTCATCTCACTTTTGATACATTTTGAAGCTCTTCATATTTTCCACACCTTTTGAAGCTCTTCGTATTTTTCAAACGTTTTCAGGCTCTTCATTTTTTTTCAACAACGCTTCTTGCTCCTCCTATTTTTCAGATCGTTTCATGCTCCTCATATTTTTGACACGTTTTGAAGCTCTTCATATTTTTCACACCTTTTCATGCTCTTCATGTCTTTGAACACCGTTTCATGCTGCTCCTATTTTTCAGATCTTTTCATGCTCCTCATATTTTTGACACATTTTGAAGCTCTTCATTATTTTCACACCTTTTGAAGCTCTTCATATTTTTCACACCTTTTCAGGCTCTTCATGTTTATTGCACCGCTTCATGCTGCTCCTATTTTTCAGACCGTTTCATGCTTCTCATATTTTTGACACCTTTTGAAGGTCTTCATATCTTTCACACCTTTTCAGGCTCTTCATGTTTTTTACACCGCTTCATGCTGCTCCTATTTTTCAGACCGTTTCATGCTCCTCCTATTTTTGACACCTTTTGAAGCTCTTCATATTTTTCACACCTTTTCACGCTTTTCATATTTTTGAACACCGTTTCATGCTCCTCCTATTTTTCAGACCGTTTCATGCTCCTCCTATTTTTGACACCTTTTGAAGCTCTTCATATTTTTCACACCTTTTGAGGCTCTTCATGTTTTTGAACACCGCTTCATGTTCCTCCTATTTTTCAGACCGTTTCATGCTCCTCATATTTTAGACACCTTTTGAAGCTCTTCATATTTTTCACACCTTTTCAGGGTCTTCATGTTTTTTACACTGCTTCATGCTCCTCCTATTTTTCAGACTGTTTCATGCTCCTCCTATTTTTGACACCTTTTGAAGCTCTTCATATTTCACACCATTTTAGGCTCTTCATGTTTTTGAACACCGTTTAATGCTCCTCCTATTTTTCAGAACGTTTCATGCTCCTCATATTTTTGACACCTTTTGAAGCTCTTCATATTTTACCCACCTTTTCAGGCTCTTCATGTTTTTCAACACCGTTTCATGCTCCTCATGTATTTCCAACCGTTTGAAGCTCTTCATATTTTTCACAACTTTTCAGGCTCTTCATGTTTTTGAACACCACTTCATGCTCCTCCTATTTTTCAGACAATTTCATGCTCCTCATAATTAGACACCTTTTGAAGCTCTTCATATTTTTCACACCTTTTCAGTCTCTGCATTTTTTTGAACACCGCTTCATGATCCTCCTATTTTTCAGAGAGTTTCAGGCTCCTCATGTATTTCACACCTTTTGAAGCTCTTCATATTTTTCAAACCTTTTCAAGCTCTTCATGTTTTTCCACACCACTTCATGCTTCTCCTATTTTTCAGACCGTTTCATGCTCCTCATGAATTTCACACCTTTTGAAGCTCTTCATATTTTTCACAACTTTTCAGGCTTTTCATGTTTCTCATCACCGTTTCATGCTCCTCCTATCTTTCAGACCGTTTCATGCTTCTCATATTTTTGACACCATTTGAAGCTCTTCATATTTTTCACACCTTTTCAGGCTCCTCATGTTTTGAACACCGCTCATGATCCTTCAAATTTTCAGACCGTTTCATGCTCTTCATATTTTTGACACCTTTTGAAACTCTTCATATTTTTCACACCTTTTCAGGTTCTTCATGTGTTTCCACACCACTTCATGCTTCTCGTATTTTTCAGACCGTTTCATGCTCCTCCTTAATTTCACACCATTTGAAGCTCTTCATATATTTCAAACTTTTTCAGGCTGTTCATTTTTTTCAACACCAGTTCTTGCTCCTCCTATTTTTCAGACTGTTTCATGCTCCTCATATTTTTGACACGTTTTGAAGCTCTTCATATTTTCACATCTTTTCAGGCTCATCATATTTTTCAACACCGTTTCATGCTGCTTCTATTTTTCAGGCCGTTTCATGCTCCTCATATTTTTCATACCTTTTGAAGCTCTTCATATTTTTTCACACCTTTTCAGGCTTTTCATGTTTTTCAACACCATTTCATGCCGCATATATTTTTCAGACCGTTTCATGCTCCTCATATTTTTCACACGTTTTGAAACTCTTCATATTTTTCACAACTTTTCAGGCTCTTCATGTTTTTCCACACCACTTCATGCTTCTCCTATTTTTCAGACCGTTTCATGCTCCTCATGAATTTCACCCCTTTTGAAGCTCTTCATATTTTTCACAACTTTTCAGGCTCTTCATGTTTCTGATCACCGTTTCATGCTCCTCCTATCTTTCAGACCGTTTCATGCTTCTCATTTTTTGACACCATTTGAAGCTCTTCATATTTAACACACCTTTTCAGGCTTCTCATATTTTTGATCACCGTTTCATGCTCCTCCTATCTTTCAGACCATTTCATGCTTCTCATATTTTTGACACCATTGAAGCTCTTCATATTTATCACACCTTTTCAGGCTTCTCATGTTTTGATCACCGGTTCATGCTCCTCCTATTTTTCAGAACGTTACATGCTCCTCATATTATTGACACCTTTTGAATCTCTTCATATTTTTCACATTTTTTCAGGCTCTTCATGTTTTTCAACACCGCCTTATGCTCCTCCTTTTTTTCAGACTGTTTCATGCTCCTCATGTAATTCACACCTTTTGAAGCTCTTTATATTTTTCACACCTTTTCAGGCTCTTCATGTTTTTCAACACCACTTCATGCTCCTCCTATTTTTCAGACCGTTTCATGCTCCTAATATTTCTGTCATGTTTTGAAGCTCTTCATATTTTTGACACCTTTTCAGGATCTTCATGTTTTGGAACACCGCTTCATGCTCCTCCTATTTTTCAGACCGTTTCATGCTCCTCATATTTTTCACACCTTTTGAAGCTCTTCATATTTTTCACACCATTTCAGGCTCTTCATGTTTTTGAACACCGCTTCATGCTGCTCCTATTTTTCAGACCGTTTAAACCTCCTCATGTATTTCACAACTTTTGAAGCTCTTCATATTTTTCACACCTTTTCATGCACTTCATGTGTTTCAACACCATTTCATCCTCCTCCTATTTTGCAGACCGTTTCATTCTCCTCATATTTTTGACACCTTTTGAAGCTCTTCATATATTTCACACCTTCACAGGCTTTTCATTTTTTTCAACACCACTTCATGCTCCTCCTATTTTTAAGACCGTTTCATGCTCCTCATATTTTTGACACCTTTTGAAGCTCTTCATATTTCTCACACCTTTTCAGGCTCTTCATGTTTTGAACTCCGTTTCATGCTCCTCCTATTTTTCAGACCGTTTCATGCTCCTCGTATTTTTGACACCTTTTGAAGCTCTTCATATTTTTCACAACTTTTCAGGCTCTTCATGTTTTTGAACACCACTTCATGCTCCTCCTATTTTTCAGACAATTTCATTCTCCTCATATTTTTCACACGTTTTCAGGCTCTTCATGTTTTTGAACACAGCTTCATGCTCCTCCCATTTTTCAGACCGTTTCATGCTCCTCATATTATTGACACCTTTTGAATCTCTTCATATTTTTCACATTTTTTCAGGCTCTTCATGTTTTTCAATACCGCCTTATGCTCCTCCATTTTTTCAGACTGTTTCATGCTCCTCATGTAATTCACACCTTTTGAAGCTCTTTATATTTTTCACACCTTTTCAGGCTCTTCATGTTTTTCAGCACCACTTCATGCTCCTCCTATTTTTCAGACCGTTTCATGCTCCTAATATTTCTGTCACGTTTTGAAGCTCTTCATATTTTTGACACCTTTTCAGGCTCTTCATGTTTTTGAACACCGCTTCATGCTCCTCCTATTTTTCAGACCGTTTCATGCTCCTCATATTTTTCACACCTTTTGAAGCTCTTCATATTTTTCACACCTTTTCAGGCTCTTCATGTTTTTCAACACCGTTTTATGATCCTCCTATTTTTCAGACCGTTTCATGCTCCTTATATTCTTTACACCTTTTGAAGCTCTTCATATATTTAACACCTTTTCAGGCTCTTCATATTTTGCAACACCGCATCATGCTCCTCCTATTTTTCAGACCGTTTCATGCTCCTCATTTATTTCACACCTTTTGAAACTCTTCATATTTTTCACACCTGTTCAGGCTCTTCATCTTTTTCCACACCACTTCATGCTTCTCTTATTTTTCAGACCGTTTCATGCTACTCATAATTTGACACCTTTTGAAGCTCTTCATATTTTTCACACCTTTTCAGTCTCTGCATTTTTTTGAACACCGCTTCATGATCCTCCTATTTTTCAGACCGTTTCATGCTCCTCATAATTTGAAACCTTTTGAAGCTCTTCATATTTTTCACACATTTTCAGGCTCTTCATGTTTTTCAACACCGCTTCATGCTCCTCCTATTTTTCAGACCGTTTCATGCTACTCATAATTTGACACCTTTTGAAGCTCTTCATATTTTTCACACCTTTTCAGTCTCTGCATTTTTTTGAACACCGCTTCATGATCCTCCTATTTTTCAGAGAGTTTCAGGCTCCTCATGTATTTCACACCTTTTGAAGCTCTTCATATTTTTCAAACCTTTTCAGGCTCTTCATGTTTTTCCACACCACTTCATGCCTCTCCTATTTTTCAGACCGTTTCATGCTCCTCATGAATTTCACACCTTTTGAAGCTCTTCATATTTTTCACAACTTTTCAGTCTTTTCATGTTTCTGATCACCGTTTCATGCTCCTCCTATCTTTCAGACCGTTTCATGCTTCTCATATTTTTGACACCATTTGAAGCTCTTCATATTTTTCACACCTTTTCAGGCTCCTCATGTTTTGAACACCGCTCATGATCCTTCAAATTTTCAGACCGTTTCATGCTCTTCATATTTTTGACACCTTTTGAAACTCTTCATATTTTTCACACCTTTTCAGGTTCTTCATGTGTTTCCACACCACTTCATGCTTCTCGTATTTTTCAGACCGTTTCATGCCCCTCCTTAATTTCACACCATTTGAAGCTCTTCATATATTTCAAACTTTTTCAGGCTGTTCATTTTTTTCAACACCGGTTCTTGCTCCTCCTATTTTTCAGACTGTTTCATGCTCCTCATATTTTTGACACGTTTTGAAGCTCTTCATATTTTCACATCTTTTCAGGCTCATCATATTTTTCAACACCGTTTCATGCTGCTTCTATTTTTCAGGCCGTTTCATGCTCCTCATATTTTTCATACCTTTTGAAGCTCTTCATATTTTTTCACACCTTTTCAGGCTTTTCATGTTTTTCAACACCATTTCATGCCGCATATATTTTTCAGACCGTTTCATGCTCCTCATATTTTTCACACGTTTTGAAACTCTTCATATTTTTCACAACTTTTCAGGCTCTTCATGTTTTTCCACACCACTTCATGCTTCTCCTATTTTTCAGACCGTTTCATGCTCCTCATGAATTTCACCCCTTTTGAAGCTCTTCATATTTTTCACAACTTTTCAGGCTCTTCATGTTTCTGATCACCGTTTCATGCCCCTCCTATCTTTCAGACCGTTTCATGCTTCTCATATTTTTGACACCATTTGAAGCTCTTCATATTTAACACACCTTTTCAGGCTTCTCATATTTTTGATCACCGTTTCATGCTCCTCCTATCTTTCAGACCGTTTCATGCTTCTCATATTTTTGACACCATTTGAAGCTCTTCATATTTATCACACCTTTTCAGGCTTCTCATGTTTTGATCACCGGTTCATGCTCCTCCTATTTTTCAGAACGTTACATGCTCCTCATATTATTGACACCTTTTGAATCTCTTCATATTTTTCACACCTTTTCAGGCTCTTCATGTTTTTCAACACCGCCTTATACTCCTCCTTATTTTCAGACTGTTTCATGCTCCTCATGTAATTCACACCTTTTGAAGCTCTTTATATTTTTCACACCTTTTCAGGATTTTCACGTTTTTCAACACCACTTCATGCTCCTCTTATTTTTCAGACGGTTTCATGCTCATCTCATTTTTAACACCTTTTGAGCTCTTCATATTTTTCACACCTTCTGAAGCTCTTCATATTTTTCACACGTTTTCAGACTCTTCATGGTTTTGAACACCGCTTCATGCTGCTTCTATTTTTCAGACCGTTTCATGGCTCCTCATATTTTTGACACGTTTTGAAGCTCTTCATATTTTTCACACCTTTTCAGGCTCTTCACGTTTTTAAACAACGCTTCATGCTCCTCCT
Organism: Dama dama; assembly: GCF_033118175.1. Classification (NCBI taxonomy): domain Eukaryota; kingdom Metazoa; phylum Chordata; class Mammalia; order Artiodactyla; family Cervidae; genus Dama; species Dama dama. Next base: position 6,140,002 of record NC_083712.1, on the reverse strand, counting down.
ATTTCTCAGACAGTTTCATGCTCCTCGTATTTTTGACACCTTTTGAAGCTCTTCATATTTTTCACAACTTTTCAGGCTCTTCATGTTTTTGAACACCACTTCATGCTCCTCCTATTTTTCAGACAATTTCATTCTCTTCATATTTTTCACACCTTTTCAGGCTCTTCATGTTTTTCAACACCACTTCATGCTCCTCCTATTTTTCAGACCGTTTCATGCTCCTAATATTTCTGTCACGTTTTGAAGCTCTTCATATTTTTGACACCTTTTCAGGCTCTTCATGTTTTTGAACACCACTTCATGCTCCTCCTATTTTTCAGACCGTTTCATGCTCCTCATATTTTTCACACCTTTTGAAGCTCTTCATATTTTTCACAACTTTTCAGGCTCTTCATGTTTTTGAACACCACTTCATGCTCCTCCTATTTTTCAGACAATTTCATTCTCCTCATATTTTTCACACCTTTTCAGGCTCTTCATGTTTTTGAACACAGCTTCATGCTCCTCCCATTTTTCAGACCGTTTCATGCTCCTCATATTATTGACACCTTTTGAATCTCTTCATATTTTTCACACTTTTTCAGGCTCTTCATGTTTTTCAACACCGCCTTAGGCTCCTCCTTTTTTTCAGACTGTTTCATGCTCCTCATGTAATTCACACCTTTTGAAGCTCTTTATATTTTTCACACCTTTTCAGGCTCTTCATGTTTTTCAACACCACTTCATGCTCCTCCTATTTTTCAGACCGTTTCATGCTCCTAATATTTCTGTCACGTTTTGAAGCTCTTCATATTTTTGACACCTTTTCAGGCTCTTCATGTTTTTGAACACCGCTTCATGCTCCTCCTATTTTTCAGACCGTTTCATGCTCCTCATATTTTTCACACCTTTTGAAGCTCTTCATATTTTTCACACCTTTTCAGGCTCTTCATGTTTTTCAACACCGTTTTATGATCCTCCTATTTTTCAGACCGTTTCATGCTCCTTATATTCTTTACACCTTTTGAAGCTCTTCATATATTTAACACCTTTTCAGGCTCTTCATATTTTGCAACACCGCATCATGCTCCTCCTATTTTTCAGACCGTTTCATGCTCCTCATTTATTTCACACCTTTTGAAACTCTTCATATTTTTCACACCTGTTCAGGCTCTTCATCTTTTTCCACACCACTTCATGCTTCTCTTATTTTTCAGACCGTTTCATGCTACTCATAATTTGACACCTTTTGAAGCTCTTCATATTTTTCACACCTTTTCAGTCTCTGCATTTTTTTGAACACCGCTTCATGATCCTCCTATTTTTCAGACCGTTTCATGCTCCTCATAATTTGAAACCTTTTGAAGCTCTTCATATTTTTCACACATTTTCAGGCTCTTCATGTTTTTCAACACCGCTTCATGCTCCTCCTATTTTTCAGACCGTTTCATGCTACTCATAATTTGACACCTTTTGAAGCTCTTCATATTTTTCACACCTTTTCAGTCTCTGCATTTTTTTGAACACCGCTTCATGATCCTCCTATTTTTCAGAGAGTTTCAGGCTCCTCATGTGTTTCACACCTTTTGAAGCTCTTCATATTTTTCAAACCTTTTCAGGCTCTTCATGTTTTTCCACACCACTTCATGCTTCTCCTATTTTTCAGACCGTTTCATGCTCCTCATGAATTTCACACCTTTTGAAGCTCTTCATATTTTTCACAACTTTTCAGTCTTTTCATGTTTCTGATCACCGTTTCATGCTCCTCCTATCTTTCAGACCGTTTCCTGCTTCTCATATTTTTGACACCATTTGAAGCTCTTCATATTTTTCACACCTTTTCAGGCTCCTCATGTTTTGAACACCGCTCATGATCCTTCAAATTTTCAGACCGTTTCATGCTCTTCATATTTTTGACACCTTTTGAAACTCTTCATATTTTTCACACCTTTTCAGGTTCTTCATGTGTTTCCACACCACTTCATGCTTCTCGTATTTTTCAGACCGTTTCATGCTCCTCCTTAATTTCACACCATTTGAAGCTCTTCATATATTTCAAACTTTTTCAGGCTGTTCATTTTTTTCAACACCGGTTCTTGCTCCTCCTATTTTTCAGACTGTTTCATGCTCCTCATATTTTTGACACGTTTTGAAGCTCTTCATATTTTCACATCTTTTCAGGCTCATCATATTTTTCAACACCGTTTCATGCTGCTTCTATTTTTCAGGCCGTTTCATGCTCCTCATATTTTTCATACCTTTTGAAGCTCTTCATATTTTTTCACACCTTTTCAGGCTTTTCATGTTTTTCAACACCATTTCATGCCGCATATATTTTTCAGACCGTTTCATGCTCCTCATATTTTTCACACGTTTTGAAACTCTTCATATTTTTCACAACTTTTCAGGCTCTTCATGTTTTTCCACACCACTTCATGCTTCTCCTATTTTTCAGACCGTTTCATGCTCCTCATGAATTTCACCCCTTTTGAAGCTCTTCATATTTTTCACAACTTTTCAGGCTCTTCATGTTTCTGATCACCGTTTCATGCTCCTCCTATCTTTCAGACCGTTTCATGCTTCTCATATTTTTGACACCATTTGAAGCTCTTCATATTTAACACACCTTTTCAGGCTTCTCATATTTTTGATCACCGTTTCATGCTCCTCCTATCTTTCAGACCGTTTCATGCTTCTCATATTTTTGACACCATTTGAAGCTCTTCATATTTATCACACCTTTTCAGGCTTCTCATGTTTTGATCACCGGTTCATGCTCCTCCTATTTTTCAGAACGTTACATGCTCCTCATATTATTGACACCTTTTGAATCTCTTCATATTTTTCACACCTTTTCAGGCTCTTCATGTTTTTCAACACCGCCTTATACTCCTCCTTATTTTCAGACTGTTTCATGCTCCTCATGTAATTCACACCTTTTGAAGCTCTTTATATTTTTCACACCTTTTCAGGATTTTCACGTTTTTCAACACCACTTCATGCTCCTCTTATTTTTCAGACGGTTTCATGCTCATCTCATTTTTAACACCTTTTGAGCTCTTCATATTTTTCACACCTTCTGAAGCTCTTCATATTTTTCACACGTTTTCAGACTCTTCATGGTTTTGAACACCGCTTCATGCTGCTTCTATTTTTCAGACCGTTTCATGGCTCCTCATATTTTTGACACGTTTTGAAGCTCTTCATATTTTTCACACCTTTTCAGGCTCTTCACGTTTTTAAACAACGCTTCATGCTCCTCCTATTTCTCAGACAGTTTCATGCTCCTCGTATTTTTGACACCTTTTGAAGCTCTTCATATTTTTCACAACTTTTCAGGCTCTTCATGTTTTTGAACACCACTTCATGCTCCTCCTATTTTTCAGACAATTTCATTCTCTTCATATTTTTCACACCTTTTCAGGCTCTTCATGTTTTTCAACACCACTTCATGCTCCTCCTATTTTTCAGACCGTTTCATGCTCCTAATATTTCTGTCACGTTTTGAAGCTCTTCATATTTTTGACACCTTTTCAGGCTCTTCATGTTTTTGAACACCACTTCATGCTCCTCCTATTTTTCAGACCGTTTCATGCTCCTCATATTTTTCACACCTTTTGAAGCTCTTCATATTTTTCACAACTTTTCAGGCTCTTCATGTTTTTGAACACCACTTCATGCTCCTCGTATTTTTCAGACAATTTCATTCTCCTCATATTTTTCACACCTTTTCAGGCTCTTCATGTTTTTGAACACAGCTTCATGCTCCTCCCATTTTTCAGACCGTTTCATGCTCCTCATATTATTGACACCTTTTGAATCTCTTCATATTTTTCACACTTTTTCAGGCTCTTCATGTTTTTCAACACCGCCTTAGGCTCCTCCTTTTTTTCAGACTGTTTCATGCTCCTCATGTAATTCACACCTTTTGAAGCTCTTTATATTTTTCACACCTTTTCAGGCTCTTCATGTTTTTCAACACCACTTCATGCTCCTCCTATTTTTCAGACCGTTTCATGCTCCTAATATTTCTGTCACGTTTTGAAGCTCTTCATATTTTTGACACCTTTTCAGGCTCTTCATGTTTTTGAACACCACTTCATGCTCCTCCTATTTTTCAGACCATTTCATGCTCCTCATATTTTTCACACCTTTTGAAGCTCTTCATATTTTTCACACCATTTCAGGCTCTTCATGTTTTTGAACACCGCTTCATGCTCCTCCTATTTTTCAGACCATTTCATGCTCCTCATATTTTTCACACCTTTTGAAGCTCTTCATATTTTTCACACGTTTTCAGACTCTTCATGGTTTTGAACACCGCTTCATGCTGCTCCTATTTTTCAGACCGTTTAAACCTCCTCATGTATTTCACACCTTTTGAAGCTCTTCATATTTTTGACACCTTTTCAGGCTCTTCATGTTTTGAACACCGCTTCATGCTCCTCATATTTTTCACACCTATTGAAGCTCTTCATATTTTTCACACCTTTTCAGACTCTTCATGTTTTTGAACACCACTTCATGCTCCTCAAATTTTTCAGACCGTTTCATGCTCCTCATATTTTTCACACCTTTTGAAGCTCTTCATATTTTTCACACCTTTTCAGGCTCTTCATGTTTTTCCACACCACTTCATGCTTCTCCTATTTTTCAGACCGTTTCATGCTCCTCATGAATTTCACACCTTTTGAAGCTCTTCATATTTTTCACAACTTTTCAGGCTTTTCATGTTTCTCATCACCGTTTCATGCTCCTCCTATCTTTCAGACCGTTTCATGCTCTTCATATTTTAGACACCTTTTGAAACTCTTCATATTTTTCACACCTTTTCAGGTTCTTCATGTGTTTCCACACGACTTCATGCTTCTCGTATTTTTCAGACCGTTTCATGCTCCTCATTAATTTCACACCTTTTGAAGCTCTTCATATTTTTCAAACGTTTTCAGGCTGTTCATTTTTTTCAACACCGCTTCTTGCTCCTCCTATTTTTCAGACCGTTTCATGCTCCTCATATTTTTGACACGTTTTGAAGCTCTTCATATTTTTCACACCTTTTCAGGCTCTTCATGATTTTGAACACCGCTTCATGATCCTCCTATTTTACAGACCGTTTCATGCTCTTCATATTTTTGACCCCTTTTGAAGCTCTTCATATTTTTCACACCTTTTCAGGCTCATCATATTTTTCAACACCGTTTCATGCTGCTTCTATTTTTCAGGCCGTTTCATGCTCCTCATATTTTTCATATCTTTTGAAGCTCTTCATAATTTTCACACCTTTTCAGGCTCATCATATTTTTCAACACCGTTTCATGCTGCTTCTATTTTTCAGCTCGTTTCATGGTCCTCATGTATTTCACACCTTATGAAGCACTTCATATTTTTCACACCTTTTCACTCTCTTCATGTTTTTCAACACCATTTCATGCCGCATCTATTTTCAGACCTTTTCATGCTCCTCATATTTTTCACTCCTTTTGAAGCTCTTCATAGTTTTCACAACTTTTCAAGCTCTTCATGTTTTTGAACACCACTTCATGCTCCTCCTACTTTTCAGAGAGTTTAATGCTCCTCATGTATTTCACATCTTTTGAAGCTCTTCATATTTTTCACACCTTTTCAGGCTCTTCATGTTTCTCAACACAGCTTCATGTTCCTCCTATTTTTCAGACCCTTTCATTCTCCTCATATTTTTGACACCTTTTGAAGCTCTTCATATATTTCACAACTTTTCAGTCTCTTCTTTTTTTTCAACACCACTTCATGCTCCTCCTATATTTCAGACCGTTTGATGCTCATCTCATTTTTGACACCTTTTGAAGGTCTTCATATATTTCACACCTTTTCAGGCTTTTCATGTTTTTGAACACCGCTTCACGCTCCTCCTATTTCTCAGACCGTTTCATGCTCCTCATATTTTTGACACCTTTTGAAACTCTTCATATTTTTCACAAATTTTTAGGCTCTTCCTGTTTTTGAACACCGCTTCATGCTCCTCCTGTTTTTCAGACCGTTTAATGCTCCTCATGTATTTCACATCTTTGAAGCTCTTCATATTTTTCACACGATTTCAGGCTCTTCATGTTTTTGAACACAGATTCATGCTCCTCCTATTTTTCAGCCCGTTTCATGCTCCTCATGTATTTCACACCTTTTGAAGCTCTTCATATTTTTCACACCTTTTCAGCATCTTCATGTTTTTGATCACCGTTTCATGTTCCTCCTATTTTTCAGACCGTTTCATGCTCCTCATATTTTTGACACCTTTTGAAGCTCTTCATATTTTTCACACGTTTTCAGGCTCTTCATGTCTTTGAACACCGCTTCATGCTCCTCCTATTTTTCAGACCGTTTCATGCTCATCTCATTTTTGACACCTTTGAAGCTGTTCATATTTTTCACACCTTTTGAAGCTCTTCATATTTTTCACACCATTTCAAGCTCTTCATGTTTTTCAACACCCCTTCTTCCTCCTCCTATTTTTCAGACCATTTCATGCTCCTCATATATTTGACACGTTTTGAAGCTCTTCATATTTTTCGCACGTTTTCAGGCTCTTCATGTTTTTGAACACCACTTCATGCTCCTCCTATTTTTCAGACCATTTCATGCTACTCATATTTTTGACACCTTTTCAAGCTTTTCATATTTTTCACACCTTTTCAGCCTCTTCATTTTTTTCAAAACTACTTCTTGTTCCTCCTATTTTGCAGACCTTTTCATGCTCAGCTAATTTTTGACACCTTTGGAAGCTCTTCATATTTTTCACATTTTTTGAAGCTCTTCATATTTTTCACATTTTTTGAAGCTCTCCATATTTTTCAAACGTTTTCAAACACTTCATGTATTTCAACACCGCTTCATGCTGCTTCTATTTTTCAGACCGTTGCATGCTCCTCATATTTTTGACCCATTTTGAAGCTCTTTATATTTTTCACACCTTTTCAGGTTCTTCATGTTTTTGAACACCGTTTCATGCTCCTCATATTTTTCAGACCATTTCATGCTCCTCTTATTTTTGACACCTTTTGAAGCTCTTCATATTTTTCACACCTTTTCAGGCTCTTCATGTTTCTGAACACCACTTCATGCTCCACCTATTTTTCAGACCGTTTCAAGCTCCTCATATTTTTGAAACCTTTTGACGCTCTTCATATATTTCACACCTTTTCAGGGTCTTCATGTTTTTCAACACCGTTTCATGACACTCCTATTTTTCAGACCGTTTCATGCTCCTCATATTTTTGACACCTTTTGAAACTCTTCATATATTTCACACCTTTTCAAACTCTTCATGTTTTTGAACACCGCTTCATGCTCCTCCTATTTTTCAGACCGTTTCATGCTCCTCATATTTTTGACACCTTTTGAAGCTCTTCATACTTTACCACATCTTTTGAAGCTCTTCGTATTTTTCACACCATTCCAGGCTCTTCTTGTTTTTCAACACCCCTTCTTGCTCCTCCTACTTTTCAGACCATTTCATGCTCCTCATATTTTTGACACGTTTTGAAGCTCTTCATATTTTTCACAACTTTTCAGGCTCTTCATGATTTTCAAAGCATCTTCATGCTCCTCCTATTTTTCAGACCCTTTCATGCTCATCTAATTTTTGACATCTTTTGAAGCTCTTCATATTTTTCACAACTTTTGAAGCTCTTCATATTTTTCATATTTTTGAAACTCTTCATATTTTCACATGTTTTCAGACTCTTCATGTTTTTCAACACCGCTTCAAGCTCCTCCTATTTTTCAGAGAGTTTAATGCTCCTCATGTATTTCACACCTTTTGAGGCTCTTCATATTTTTCACACCCTTTCAGGCTCTTCATGTTTTTGAACAGCGCTTCATGTTCCTCCTATTTTTCATACCGTTTCATGCTCCTCATGAATTTCACACCTTTTGAAGCTCTTCATATTTTTCACAACTTTTCAGTCTTTTCATGTTTCTGATCACCGTTTCATGCTCCTCCTCTTTTTCAGACCGTTTCATGCTCCTCATATTTTTCACACCTTTTGAAACTCTTCATATTTTTCACATCTTTTCAGGCTCTTCATGTTTTTCAACACCACTTCATGCTTCTCTTATTTTTCAGACCGTTTCATGCTCATCTCATTTTTGACACCTTTGAAGCTCATCATATTTTTCACACCTTTTGAAGATCTTCATATTTTTCACTCCTTTTCAGGCTCTTCATATTTTTCAACACCGTTTCATGCTGCTTTTATTTTTCAGACCGTTTAATGCTCCTCATGTATTTCACACATTTTGAAGCTTTTCATATTTTTCACACTTTTTCATGCTCTTCATGTTTTTGAACACCACTTCATGCTCCTCCTATTTTTCAGATCGTTTCATGCTCAACTCATTTTTGACAGCTTTTGAAACTCTTCATATTTTTCACACCTTTTGAAGCTCTTCATATATTTCATACCTTCTCTGGCTCTTCATGTTTTTCAACATCACTTCATGCTCCTCCTATTTTTCAGACCCTTTCATGCTAATCTAATTTTTGACACCTTTAGAAGGTCTTCATATTTTTCACACCTTTTGAAGCTCTTCATATTTTTCACACCTTTTCAGGCTCTTCATGTTTTTGAACACCGCTTGATGCTCCTCCTATTTTTCAGACCGTTTCATGCTCCTCATGTACTTCACACGTTTTGAAGCTCTTCATATTTTTCACACCTTTTCAGCCTCTTTATGATTTTGAACACCGCTTCATCATCCTCCTATTTTTCAGAATGTTTCATGCTCCTCATATTTTTGACAACTTTTGAAGCTTTTCATATTTTTCACAACATTTCAGGCTCTTCATGTTTTTGAACAGAGCTTCATGCTCCTCCTATTTTTCAGACCGTATCATGTTCCTCATGTATTTTACACCTTTTGAAGCTCTTCATATTTCTCACACCTTTTCAGGCTCTTCATGCATTTGAACACCTTTTCATACTCCTCCTATTTTTCAGACCGTTTCATGCTCCTCATAGTTTTGACACCTTTTCAGGTTCTTCATGTTTTCCAACACCGCTTCATGCTCCTCCTATTTTTCAGACCGTTTCATGCTCCTCATATTTTTGACACCTTTTGAAGCTCTTAATATATTTCACAGCTTTTCAGACTCTTCATGATTTCCAACACCGCTTCATGCTCCTCATATTTTTCAGACCGTTTCATGCTCATCTCATTTTTATCACCTTTTGAAACTCTTCATATTTTTCACACCTTTTGAAGCTCTTCATATTTTTCACACCTTTTCAGGCTCTTCATGTTTTTCAACACCACTTCTTGCTTCTCGTATTTTTCAGACCGTTTCATTATCCTCATATTTTTGACACATTTTGAAGCTCTTCATATTTTTCACACCTTTTCAGGCTCTTCATGTTTTTCAACACCGCTTCATGCTCCTCCTATTTTTCAGACCATTTCATGCTCCTCTTATTTTTTTTTTTATTGTTATTTTTTTAAATTTTTTTTATTATTCTTATTTTTTTTTCCCAGTGGGTTTTGTCATACATTGATATGAATCAGCCATGGATTTACATGTATTCCCAATCCCAATCCCCCCTCCCACCTCCCTCTCCACCCGATTCCTCTCCGTCTTCCCAGTGCACCAAGCTGGAGCACTTGTCTCATGCATCCTACCTGGGCTGGTGATCTGTTTCACCATAGATAGCATACATGCTGTTCTTTTGAAATATCCCACCCTCACATTCTCCCACAAAGTTCAAAAGTCTGTTCTGTATTTCTGTGTCTCTTTTTCTGTTCTGCATATAGGGTTATCATTATCACCTTTCTAAATTCCATATACATGTGTCAGCATGCTCTAATGTTCTTTATCTTTCTGGCTTACTTCACTCTGTATAATGGGCTCCAGCTTCATCCATCTCATTAGGACTGATTCAAATGAATTTTTTAATGGCTGAGTAATATTCCATGGTGTATATGTACCACAGCTTTCTTATCCATTCATCTGCTGACGGGCATCTAGGTTGCTTCCATGTCCTGGCTATTATAAACAGTGCTGCGATGAACATTGGGGTGCATGTGTCTCTTTCAGACGAACCTATGGACACCTTATCTTTGACAAAGGAGGCAAGGATATACAATGGAAAAAAGACAACCTCTTTAACAAGTGGTGCTGGGAAAACTGGTCAACCACTTGTAAAAGAATGAAAATAGAACACTTTCTAACACCATACACAAAAATAAACTCAAAATGGATTAAAGATCTAAATGTAAGACCAGAAACTATAAAACTCCTAGAGGAGAAGATAGGCAAAACACTCTCCGACATAAATCAAAGCAAGATCCTCTATGACCCACCTCCCAGAATATTGGAAATAAAAGCAAAACTAAACAAATGGGACCTAATGAAACTTAAAAGCTTTTGCACTACAAAGGAAACTATAAGTAAGGTGAAAAGACAGCCCTCAGATTGGGAGAAAATAATAGCAAATGAAGAAACAGACAAAGGATTAATCTCAAAAATATACAAACAAATCCTGCAGCTCAATTCCAGAAAAATAAATGACCCAATAAAAAATGAGCCAAAGAACTAAACAGACATTTCTCCAAAGAAGACATACAGATGGCTAACAAACACATGAAAAGATGCTCAACATCACTCATTATTAGAGAAATGCAAATCAAAACCACAATGAGGTACCATTATATGCCAGTCAGGATGGCTGCTATCCAAAAGTCTACAAGCAATAAATGCTGGAGATGGTGTGGAGAAAAGGGAACCCTCTTACACTGTTGGTGGGAATGCACACTAGTACAGCCCCTATGGAAAACAGTGTGGAGATTTCTTAAAAAACTGGAAATAGAACTGCCGTATGACCCAGCAATCCCACTTCTGGGCATACACACTGAGGAAACCAGATCCTCTTATTTTTCAGACCGTTTCAAGCTCCTCATATTTTTTACACCTTTTGAAGCTCTTCATATATTTCACACCTTTTCAGGCTCTTCATGTTTTTCAACACCGCTTCATGCTCCTCCTATTTTTCAGACCGTTTCATGGTCCTCATGATTTTGACACCTTTTGAAGCTCTTCATATTTTTCACACCTTTTCATGCTCTTCATGTTTTTGAACACCATTTCATGCTCCTCCTATTTTTTAAACCGTTTCATGCTCCTCATATTTTTCACACCTTTTGAAGCTCTTCATATTTTTCACACCTTTTCAGGCTCTTCATATTTTTCAACAAGGTTTCATGCTCCTCCTATTTTTCAGACCGTTTAATGCTCCCCATAATTTTGACACCTTTTGAAGCGCTTCATAATTATCACACCTTTTCAGGCTCTTCATGTTTTTCAAATCTGCTTCTGCTCCTCCTATTTTTCAGACTGCTTCATGCTCCTCATATTTTTGACACCTTTTGAAGCTCTTCATATTTTTCACACCTTTTCAGGCTCTTCATGTTTTCCAACACCGCTTTATTCTCCTCATATTTTTCAGACCGTTTCATGCTCCTCATATTTTTGACACCTTTTGAAGCTCTTCATATTTTTCACACCTTTTCAGGCTCTTCATATTTTTCAACAAGGTTTCATGCTCCTCCTATTTTTCAGACAGTTTCATGCTCCTCATATTTTTGACACCTTTTGAAGCTCTTCATATTTTTCACACCTTTCCATGCTCCTCATGTTTTTCAACACCGTTTCATGCTCCTCCTCTCTTTCAGACCGTTTCAGGCTCCTCATATGTTTCACACCTTTTTCAGGCTCTTCATGTGTTTCAACACCACGTCATGCTCCTCCTATTTTTCAGATCGTTTCATGCTCCCCATATTTTTGACACCTTTTGAAGCTCTTCATATTTTTCACAGCTTTCCATGCTCTTCATATTTTTGAACACCGATTAATGCTCCTCCTATTTTTCAGACCGTTTCTTGCTCCTCATATTTTTGACACCTTTTGAAGCTCTTCATATTTTTCACACCATTTCAGGCTCTTCATATTTTTCAACACAACTTCATGCTCCTCCTTTATTTGAGTCCGTTTCATGCGCCTCATATTTTTGACACCTTTTGAAGCTCTCCATAGATTTCACACCTTTTCAGGCTTTTCATATTTTTCAACACCGCTTCATGCTTCTACTATTTTTCAGACCTTTTCATGCTCCTCATATGTTTCACACATTTTTAAGCTCTTCATGTTTTTTAACACCTTTTCACGCTCCTCCTATATTTCAGACCATTTCATGCTCCTCATATTTTTGAAACCTTTTGAAGCTCTTCATATTTTTCACATTTTTTCAGGGTCTTCATGTTTTTCTACACCACTTCATGCTCCTCCTATTTTTCAGTCCGTTTCATTCTCCTCATATGTTTCACAACTTTTTCAGACTCTTCATGTTTCTCAACACCACTTCATGCTCCTCCTATTTTTCAGACCGTTTCATGCTCCTCATATTTTTGACACCTTTTGAAGTTCTTCATATTTTTCACACCTTTTCAGGCTTTTCATGTTTTTCAACACTGCTTCATTCTCCTCCTTTATTTCAGACATTTTCATGCTCCTCATATTTTTGACATCCTTTGAAGCTCTTCATATTTTTCACACCTTTTCAGGCTTTTCATGTATTTCAACACTGTCTCATGAGCCTCCTATTTTTCAGACCATTTCATGCTCCTCATATGTTTCACACGTTTTTCAGGCTCTTCATGTTTTTCAACACCACTTCATGCTCCTCCTATTTTTCATACCGTTTCATGCTCATCATATTTTTGACACAGTTTGAAGCTCTTCCTACTTTTCACACCTTTTGAGGCTCTTCATGTTTTTGAAAACAGTTTCTTGCTCCTCCTATTTTTCAGACCGTTTCATGCTCCTCATATTTTTGACATTTTTTGAAGCTCTTCATATTTTTCACACCTTTCCAGGCTCTTCATGTTTTTGAACACCGTTTCATGATTCTCCTAATTTTCAGACCGTTTCATGCTCCTCATATGTTTCACACCTTTTGAAGCTCTTCATATTTTTCGCACCTTTTCAGGCTCTTCATATTTTTCAACACCACTTCATGCTTCTCCAATTTTTCAGACCGTTTCATGCTCCTCATATATTTGACACCTTTTGAAGCTCTTCATATTTTTCACATCTTTTCAGGCTCTTCATATTTTTCAACCCGCTTAAGCTCCTCCTATTTTCAGACCGTTTCTTGCTCCTCATATTTTTGACACCTTTGAGGCTCTTCATATATTTCACACCTTTTCAGGCTCTTCATGTTTTTGAACACCGCTTCATGCTCCTCCTATTTCTCAGACCGTTTCATGCTCCTCATATTTTTGACACCTTTTGAAACTCTTCATATTTTTCACAACTTTTTAGGCTCTTCCTTTTTTTGAACACCGCTTCATACTCCTCCTGTTTTTCAGACCGTTTAATGCTCCTCATGCATTTCACACCTTTTGAAGCTCTTCATATTTTTCACACCATTTCAAGCTCTTCATGTTTTTCAACACCCCTTCTTACTCCTCCTATTTTTCAGACCATTTCATGCTTCTCATATATTTGACACGTTTTGAAGCTCTTCATATTTTTCACACGTTTTCAGGCTCTTCATGTTTTTGAACACCGCGTCATGCTCCTCCTATTTTTCAGACCGTTTCATGCTACTCATATTTTTGACACCTTTTCAAGCTTTTCATATTTTTCACACCTTTTCAGCCTCTTCATTTTTTTCAAAACTACTTCTTGTTCCTCCTATTTTGCAGACCTTTTCATGCTCATCTAATTTTTGACACCTTTGGAAGCTTTTCATATTTTTCACATTTTTTGAAGCTCTTCATATTTTTCACACGTTTTCAAACACTTCATGTATTTCAAAACCGCTTCATGCTGCTTCTATTTTTCAGACCGTTGCATGCTCCTCATATTTTTGACCCGTTTTGAAGCTCTTTATATTTTTCACACCTTTTCAGGTTCTTCATGTTTTTGAACACCGTTTCATGCTCCTCATATTTTTCAGACCATTTCATGCTCCTCTTATTTTTGACACCTTTTGAAGCTCTTCATATTTTTCACACCTTTTCAGGCTCTTCATGTTTCTGAACACCACTTCATGCTCCACCTATTTTTCAGACCGTTTGAAGCTCCTCATATTTTTGAAACCTTTTGACGCTCTTCATATATTTCACACCTTTTCAGGGTCTTCATGTTTTTCAACACCATTTCATGCTCCTCCTATTTTTCAGACCGTTTCATGCTCATCTCAATTTTGACACCTTTTGAAGCTCTTCCTATTTTACCACATCTTTTGAAGCTCTTCGTATTTTTCACACCATTCCAGGCTCTTCGTGTTTTTCAACACCCCTTCTTGCTCCTCCTACTTTTCATACCATTTTGTTCCTCATATTTTTGACACGTTTTGAAGCTCTTCATATTTTTCACAACATTTCATGCTCTTCATGATTTTCAAAGCCTCTTCATGCTCCTCCTATTTTTCAGACCCTTTCATGCTCATCTAATTTTTGACATCTTTTGAAGCTCTTCATATTTTTCAGAACTTTTGAAGCTCTTCATATTTTTCATATTTTTGAAGCTCTTCATATTTTCACATGTTTTCAGACTCTTCATGTTTTTCAACACCGCTTCATGCTCCTCCTATTTTTCACAGAGTATCATGCTCCTCATGCATTTCACACCTTTTGAAGCTCTTCATATTTTTCACACCCTTTCAGGCTCTTCATGTTTTTGATCACCGTTTCATGCTCCTCCTATTTTTCAGACCGTTTCATGCTCCTCATATTTTTCACACCTTTGAAGCTCTTCATATTTTTCACATCTTTTCAGGCTCTTCATGTTTTTCAACACCACTTCATGCTTCTCTTATTTTTCAGACCGTTTCATGCTCATCTCATTTTTGACACCTTTGAAGCTCATCATATTTTTCACACCTTTTGAAGCTCTTCATATTTTTCACACGTTTTCAGGCTCTTCATGTTTTTGAACACCGCGTCATGCTCCTCCTATTTTTCAGACCGTTTCATGCTACTCATATTTTTGACACCTTTTCAAGCTTTTCATATTTTTCACACCTTTTCAGCCTCTTCATTTTTTTCAAAACTACTTCTTGTTCCTCCTATTTTGCAGACCTTTTCATGCTCATCTAATTTTTGACACCTTTGGAAGCTTTTCATATTTTTCACATTTTTTGAAGCTCTTCATATTTTTCACACGTTTTCAAACACTTCATGTATTTCAAAACCGCTTCATGCTGCTTCTATTTTTCAGACCGTTGCATGCTCCTCATATTTTTGACCCGTTTTGAAGCTCTTTATATTTTTCACACCTTTTCAGGTTCTTCATGTTTTTGAACACCGTTTCATGCTCCTCATATTTTTCAGACCATTTCATGCTCCTCTTATTTTTGACACCTTTTGAAGCTCTTCATATTTTTCACACCTTTTCAGGCTCTTCATGTTTCTGAACACCACTTCATGCTCCACCTATTTTTCAGACCGTTTCAAGCTCCTCATATTTTTGAAACCTTTTGACGCTCTTCATATATTTCACACCTTTTCAGGGTCTTCATGTTTTTCAACACCGTTTCATGCTCCTCCTATTTTTCAGACCGTTTCATGCTCATCTCAATTTTGACACCTTTTGAAGCTCTTCCTATTTTACCACATCTTTTGAAGCTCTTCGTATTTTTCACACCATTCCAGGCTCTTCGTGTTTTTCAACACCCCTTCTTGCTCCTCCTACTTTTCATACCATTTTGTTCCTCATATTTTTGACACGTTTTGAAGCTCTTCATATTTTTCACAACATTTCATGCTCTTCATGATTTTCAAAGCCTCTTCATGCTCCTCCTATTTTTCAGACCCTTTCATGCTCATCTAATTTTTGACATCTTTTGAAGCTCTTCATATTTTTCAGAACTTTTGAAGCTCTTCATATTTTTCATATTTTTGAAGCTCTTCATATTTTCACATGTTTTCAGACTGTTCATGTTTTTCAACACCGCTTCATGCTCCTCCTATTTTTCACAGAGTATCATGCTCCTCATGCATTTCACACCTTTTGAAGCTCTTCATATTTTTCACACCCTTTCAGGCTCTTCATGTTTTTGATCACCGTTTCATGCTCCTCCTATTTTTCAGACCGTTTCATGCTCCTCATATTTTTCACACCTTTTGAAGCTCTTCATATTTTTCACATCTTTTCAGGCTCTTCATGTTTTTCAACACCACTTCATGCTTCTCTTATTTTTCAGACCGTTTCATGCTCATCTCATTTTTGACACCTTTGAAGCTCATCATATTTTTCACACCTTTTGAAGATCTTCATATTTTTCACTCCTTTTCAGGCTCTTCACGTTTTTCAACACCGTTTCATGCTGCTTTTATTTTTCAGACCTTTTAATGCTCCTCATGTATTTCACACATTTTGAAGCTTTTCATATTTTTCACACCTTTTCAGGCTCTTCATGATTTTCAACACCGTTTCATGCTGCTTTTATTTTTCAGACCGTTTCATGCTCCTCATGTTTTTCACACCTTTTGAGCTCTTAATATTTTTCACACCTTTTCAGGCTCTTCATGTTTTTCAACACCGTTTCATGATCCTCCTATTTTTCAGACCGTTTCATGCTCATCTCATTTTTGACACCTTTTGAAGCTTTTCATATTTTTCACAACTTTTTAGGCTCTTCATGTTTTTGAACACGGCTTCATACTCCTCCTCTTTTTCAGAGTTTCATGCTCCTCATGTATTTCACACCTTTTGAAGCTCTTCATATTTTTCACACCTTTTCAGCATCTTCATGTTTTTGATCACCGTTTCATGCTCCTCCTATTTTTCAGACCGTTTCATGAACCTCATATTTTTCACACCTTTTGAAGCTCTTCATATTTTTCACACCTTTTCAGGCTCCTCATGTTTTTCAACTCCGCTTCATGCTCCTCCTCTTTTTCAGACCGCTTCATGCTCCTCATATTTTTCAGACCGTTTCATGCACCTCATATTTTTCACACCTTTTGAAGCTCTTCATATTTTTCACACCTTTCTCAGGCTCTTCATGTTTTTCAACACCTCTTCATGCTCCTCCTACTTTTCAGACCGTTTAATGTTCCTCATGTATTTCACACCTTTTGAAGTTCTTCATATTTTTCACACCTTTTGAAGCTCTTCATATTTTTCACACGTTTTCAGGCTCTTCATGTATTTCAAAACCGCTTCATGCTGCTTCTATTTTTCAGACCGTTTCATGCTCCTCATATTTTTGACCCGTTTGGAAGCTGTTCATATTTTTCACACCTTTTCAGGCTCTTCAGGTTTTTGAACACCACTTCATGCTCCTCCTATTTTTCAGATCGTTTCATGCTCATCTCATTTTTGACACCTTTTGAAACTCTTCATATTTTTCACACATTTTGAAGCTCTTTGTATATTTCACACCTTCTCTGGCTCTTTATGTTTTTCAACATCACTTCATGCTCCTCCTATTTTTCAGACCCTTTCATGCTAATCTAATTTTTGACACCTTTTGAAGGTCTTCATATTTTTCACACCTTTTGAAGCTCTTCATATTTTTCACACCTTTTCAGGCTCTTCATGTTTTTGAACACTGCTTCATGGTCCTCCCTTTTTTCAGACCGTTTCATGCTCCTCATATTTTTGACACCTTTTGAAGCTCTTCATATTTTTCACAACTTTTCAGGCTCTTCATGTTTTTGAACACCGCTTCATGCTCCTCCTATTTTTCAGCCCGTTTCATGCTCCTCCTATTTTTCACACCTTTTGAAGCTCTTCATATTTTTCACACCTTTTCAGGCTCTTCATATTTTTGAACACCGCTTGATGCTCCTCCTGTTTTTCAGACCGTTTCATGCTCCTCATGTACTTCACACGTTTTGAAGCTCTTCATATTTTTCACACCTTTTCAGCCTCTTCATGATTTTGAACTCCGCTTCATCATCCTCCTATTTTTCAGAATGTTTCATGCTCCTCATATTTTTGACAACTTTTGAAGCTTTTCATATTTTTCACAACTTTTCAGGCTCTTCATGTTTTTGAACAGAGCTTCATGCTCCTCCTATTTTCCAGACCGTATCATGTTCCTCATGTATTTTACACCTTTTGAAGCTCTTCATATTTTTCACACCTTTTCAGGCTCTTCATGCATTTGAACAACTTTTCATGCTCTTCCTATTTTTCAGACCGTTTCATGCTCCTCATATTTTTGACACCTTTTGAAGCTCTTAATATATTTCACAGCTTTTCAGACTCTTCATGATTTCCAACACCGCTTCATGCTCCTCATATTTTTCAGACCGATTCATGCTCAACTCATTTTTATCACCTTTTGAACTCTTCATATTTTTCACACCTTTTGAAGCTCTTCATATTTTTCACACGTTTTCAGGCTCTTCATGTTTTTCAACACCACTTCTTTCTTCTCCTATTTTTCAGACCGTTTCATTATACTCATATTTTTGACACATTTTGAAGCTCTTCATATTTTTCACCTCTTCAGGCTCTTCATGTTTTTCAACACCGCTTCATGCTCCTCCTATTTTTCAGACCGTTTCATGCTCCTCATATTTTTGACACCTTTTGATGCTCTTCATATTTTTCACACCTTTTCAGGTTCTTCATGTTTTTCAACACCGCTTCATGCTCCTCCTATTTTTCAGACCGTTTCATGCACCTCATATTTTTCACACCTTTTGAAGCTCTTCATATTTTACACACCTTTCTCAGGCTCTTCATGTTTTTCAACACCTCTTCATGCTCCTCCTACTTTTCAGACCGTTTAATGTTCCTCATGTATTTCACACCTTTTGAAGTTCTTCATATTTTTCACACCTTTTGAAGCTCTTCATATTTTTCACACGTTTTCAGGCTCTTCATGTATTTCAAAACCGCTTCATGCTGCTTCTATTTTTCAGAGCGTTTCATGCTCCTCATATTTTTGACCCGTTTGGAAGCTTTTCATATTTTTCACACCTTTTCACTCTCTTCAGGTTTTTGAACACCACTTCATGCTCCTCCTATTTTTCAGATCGTTTCATTCTCATCTCATTTTTGACACCTTTTGAAACTCTTCATATTTTTCACACCTTTTGAAGCTCTTCATATATTTCACACCTTCTCTGGCTCTTCATGATTTTCAACATCACTTCATGCTCCTCCTATTTTTCAGACCCTTTCATGCTATCTAATTTTTGACACCTTTTGAAGGTCTTCATATTTTTCACACCTTTTCAGGCTCTTCATGTTTTGAACACCGCTTCATGCTCCTCCCTTTTTTCAGACCGTTTCATGCTCCTCATATTTTTGACACCTTTTGAAGCTCTTCATATTTTTCACAAATTTTCAGGCTCTTCATGTTTTTGAACACCGCTTCATGCTCCTCATATTTTTCAGCCCGTTTCATGCTCCTCCTATTTTTCACACCGTTTGGAGCTCTTCCTATTTTTCACACCTTTTCAGCCTCTTCATGTTTTTAAACACCGCTTCATGGTCCTCCCTTTTTTCAGCCCATTATATGCTCCTCATATATTTGACACCTTTTGAACCTCTTCATAATTTCCACACCTTTTCAGGCTCTTCATGTTTTTGAACACCATTTCATGCTCCTCTTATTTTTTTTTTATTGTTATTTTTTTAAATTTTTTTTTATTATTTTCATTTTTTTTTCCCAGTGGGTTTAGTCATACATTGATATGTATCAGCCATGGATTTACATGTATTCCCAATCCCAATCCCCCCTCCCACCTCCCTCTCCACCCGATTCCTCTCCATCTTCCCAGTGCACCAAGCCGGAGCACTTGTCTCATGCATCCTACCTGGGCTGGTGATCTGTTTCACCATAGATAGCATACATGCTGTTCTTTTGAAATATCCCACCCTCAAATTCTCCCACAAAGTTCAAAAGTCTGTTCTGTATTTCTGTGTCTCTTTTTCTGTTCTGCATATAGGGTTATCGTTATCACCTTTCTAAATTCCATATACATGTGTCAGCATGCTCTAATGTTCTTTATCTTTCTGGCTTACTTCACTCTGTATAATGGGCTCCAGCTTCATCCATCTCATTAGGACTGATTCAAATGAATTTTTTAATGGCTGAGTAATATTCCATGGTGTATATGTACCACAGCTTTCTTATCCATTCATCTGCTGACGGGCATCTAGGTTGCTTCCATGTCCTGGCTATTATAAACAGTGCTGCGATGAACATTGGGGTGCACGTGTCTCTTTCAGACGAACCTATGGACACCTTATCTTTGACAAAGGAGGCAAGGATATACAATGGAAAAAAGACAACCTCTTTAACAAGTGGTGCTGGGAAAACTGGTCAACCACTTGTAAAAGAATGAAAATAGAACACTTTCTAACACCATACACAAAAATAAACTCAAAATGGATTAAAGATCTAAATGTAAGACCAGAAACTATAAAACTCCTAGAGGAGAAGATAGGCAAAACACTCTCCGACATAAATCAAAGCAAGATCCTCTATGACCCACCTCCCAGAATATTGGAGATAAAAGCAAAACTAAACAAATGGGACCTAATGAAACTTAAAAGCTTTTGCACTACAAAGGAAACTATAAGTAAGGTGAAAAGACAGCCCTCAGATTGGGAGAAAATAATAGCAAATGAAGAAACAGACAAAGGATTAATCTCAAAAATATACAAACAAATCCTGCAGCTCAATTCCAGAAAAATAAATGACCCAATAAAAAATGAGCCAAAGAACTAAACAGACATTTCTCCAAAGAAGACATACAGATGGCTAACAAACACATGAAAAGATGCTCAACATCACTCATTATTAGATAAATGCAAATCAAAACCACAATGAGGTACCATTATATGCCAGTCAGGATGGCTGCTATCCAAAAGTCTACAAGCAATAAATGCTGGAGATGGTGTGGAGAAAAGGGAACCCTCTTACACTGTTGGTGGGAATGCACACTAGTATAGCCCCTATGGAAAACAGTGTGGAGATTTCTTAAAAAACTGGAAATAGAACTGCCGTATGACCCAGCAATCCCACTTCTGGGCATACACACTGAGGAAACCAGATCCTCTTATTTTTCAGACCGTTTCAAGCTCCTCATATTTTTTACACCTTTTGAAGCTCTTCATATATTTCACACCTTTTCAGGCTCTTCATGTTTTTCAACACCGCTTCATGCTCCTCCTATTTTTCAGACCGTTTCATGGTCCTCATGATTTTGACACCTTTTGAAGCTCTTCATATTTTTCACACCTTTTCATGCTCTTCATGTTTTTGAACACCATTTCATGCTCCTCCTATTTTTTAAACCGTTTCATGCTCCTCATATTTTTCACACCTTTTGAAGCTCTTCATATTTTTCACACCTTTTCAGGCTCTTCATATTTTTCAACAAGGTTTCATGCTCCTCCTATTTTTCAGACCGTTTAATGCTCCCCATAATTTTGACACCTTTTGAAGCGCTTCATAATTATCACACCTTTTCAGGCTCTTCATGTTTTTCAAATCTGCTTCTGCTCCTCCTATTTTTCAGACTGCTTCATGCTCCTCATATTTTTGACACCTTTTGAAGCTCTTCATATTTTTCACACCTTTTCAGACTCTTCATGTTTTTCAACACCGCTTTATTCTCCTCATATTTTTCAGACCGTTTCATGCTCCTCATATTTTTGACACCTTTTGAAGCTCTTCATATTTTTCACACTTTTTCAGGCTCTTCATGATTTTGAACACCGTTTCATGCTTCTCCTATTTTTTAGACCATTTCATGCTTCTCATATTTTGACACCTCTTGATGCTCTTCATATTTTTCACAGCTTTTCAGGCTCTTCATGTTTTTGAACACCGATTCATGCTCCTCATATTTTTTAGACCGTTTCAGGCTCCTCATATTTTTGACATCTTTTGAAGCTCTTCATATTTTTCACACCTTTTCAGGCTCTTCATGTTTTTGAACACCACCTCATGCTCCTCCTAATTTTCAGACCGTTACATGCTCCTCATATATTTGATATCTTTTGAAGCTCTTCATATTTTTCACACATTTTATGCACTTCTTGTTTTCAACACCACATCATGCTCCTTCTATTTTTCAAACCGTTTCATGCTCCTCATATTTTGGATATCTTTTGAAGCTCGTCATATTTCTAACAACTTTTCAGGCTCTTCATGTTTTCAACACAGTGTCATGCTCCTCCTATTTTTCAGACCGTTTCATGCTCCTCATATTTTGACTCCTTTTGAAGCTCTTCATATTTTTCACACATTTTCAGGCTCTTCATGTTTTTCAACACCGCTTCTTGCTCATCCTCTTTTTCAGACCGTTTCATGCCCCTCATATTTTTGACACCTTTTCAAGCTCTTCACATTTTTCAAACCTTTTCAGGCTCTTCATGTTTTTGAACAACGTTTCATGCTCCTCCTATATTTCAGACAGTTTCATGCCCCTCATATTTTTGACACCTTTTCAAGCTCTTCACATTTTTCAAACCTTTTCAGGCTCTTCATGTTTTTGAACAACGTTTCATGCTCCTCCTATTTTTCAGACCGTTTCATGCTCATCTCATTTTTGACACCTTTTGAAGCTCTTCATATTTGTCACACCTTTTGAAGCTCTTCATATTTTTCATATTTTTGAAGCTCTTCATATTTTTCTCACCCTTTCAGGCTCTTCATGTTTTTCAACACCGCTTCATGCTGCTTCTATTTTTCAGACCGTTTCATGCTCCTCATATATGACACCTTTTGAAGCTCTTCATATTTTACACACCTTTTCAGGCTCTTCATGTTTTTGAACACTGTTTCATGATCCTCCTATTTTTCAGAACATTTCATCCTCTTCATATTTTTGACACTTTTAGAAGCTCTTCATATTTTTCACACCTTTCCAGGCTCTTCATGTTTTTCAACAACGCTTCATGCTCCTCCTATTTTTCAGACCGTTTCATGCTCCCCATGAATTTCACACATTTTGAAGCTCTTCATATTTCTCACACCTTTTGAAGCTCTTCGTATTTTTCACACGTTTTCAGGCTCTTCATGTTTTTCAACACCGCTTCATGCTCCTCCTATGTTTCAGACCGTTTAATCCTCCTCATGTATTTCACACCTTTTGAATCACTTCATATTTTTCACACCTTTTCAGGCTCTTCATGTTTTTGAACACCATTTCATGCTCCTCCTATGTTGCAGACCGTTTCGTTCTCCTCATATTTTTCACACCTTTTGAAGCTCTTCATATATATCACACCTTTTCAGGCTCTTCATTTTTTTCAACACCACTTCATGCTCCTCCTGTTTTTCAGACCGTTTCATTCTCATCTCATTTTGACACCTTTTGAAGCTCTTCTTATTTTTCACACCTTTTGAAGCTTTTCATATTTTTCACAAGTTTTCAGGCTCTTCATGTTTTTCAACACCGCTTCATGCTCCTCCTATTTTTCAGACCGTTTAATGCTCCTCATGTGTTTCACACCATTTGAAGTTCCTCATATTTTTCACACCTTTTCAGGCTCTTCATGTTTTTGAACACGGCGTCATGCTCCTCCTATTTTTCAGACAGTTCCATGCTCCTCATATTTTTGACACCTTTTGAAGCTCTTCATATTTCTCACAGCTTTTCAGGCTCTTCATGTTTTTCAACACCGCTTCATGCTTCTCCTATTTTTCAGACCGTTTCATGCTCCTCATTTTTTGGACACCTTTTGAAGCTCTTCATATTTTTCACACCTTTTCAGGCTCTTCA
Organism: Dama dama; assembly: GCF_033118175.1. Lineage (NCBI taxonomy): Eukaryota > Metazoa > Chordata > Mammalia > Artiodactyla > Cervidae > Dama > Dama dama. The sequence continues at coordinate 6,116,290 of NC_083712.1, read as the reverse complement.
TGTTTTTGATCACCGTTTCATGCTCCTCCTATTTTTCAGAACATTTCATGCTCCTCATATTTTTGACACCTTTTGAACCTCTTCATATATTTCACACCTTTTCAGGCTCTTCATGTTTTTCAACACCGTTTCATGCTGCTTCTATTTTTCACACCATTTCATGCTCTCCATATTTTTCACACCTTTTGAAGCTCTTCATATTTTACCCACCTTTTCAGGCTCTTCATGTTTTTGAACACAGCTTCTTGCTCCTCCTATTTTTCAGACTGTTTCATGCTTCTCATATTTTTGACACCTTTTGAAACTCTTCATATTTTTGACGCCTTTTCAGGCTCTTCATGTCTTTCAACACCGTTTCATGATCCTCCTATTTTTCAGACCGTTTCATGCTCCTCATATTTTTGACACCTTTTGAAGCTTTTCATATTTTTCACAACTTTTTAGGCTCTTCATGTTTTTGAACACCACTTCATGCTCCTCCTATTTTTCAGAGAGTTTCATGCTCCTATTGTATTTCACACGTTTTGAAGCTCTTCATATTAATCACACCTTTTCAGGCTCTTTATGTTTTTCAACATCATTTCATGCTGTTTCTATTTTTCAGACCGTTTCATGCTCCTCATATTTTTCACACCTTTTGAAGCTCTTCATATTTTTCACACCTTTTCAGGCACTTCATGTTTTTGAACACTGCTTCATGATCCTCCTATTTTTCAGAACATTTCATCCTCTTCATATTTTTGACACCTTTAGAAGCTCTTCATATTTTTCACACCTTTCCAGGCTCTTCATGTTTTTCAACAACGCTTCATGCTCCTCCTATTTTTGAGACCGTTTCATGCTCCCCATGTATTTCACACATTTTGAAGCTCTTCATATTTCTCACACCTTTTGAAGCTCTTCGTATTTTTCACACGTTTTCAGGCTCTTCATGTTTTTCAACACCGCTTCATGCTCCTACTATTTTTCAGACCGTTTCTTTCTCCTCATGTTTTTGACACCTTTTGAAGGTCTTCATATTTTTCACACCTTTTCAGGCTCTTCAAGTTTTTGAACACCGCTCATGATCCTCCTAATTCAGAACGTTTCATGCTCCTCATATTTTTGACCCATTTTGAAGCTCTTCATATTTTTCACACCTTTTCAGGCTCTTCATGTTTTGATCACTGTTTCATGCTCCTCCTATTTTTCAGAACATTTCATGCTCCTCATATTTTTGACACCTTTTGAACCTCTTCATATTTTTCACACCTTTTCAGGCTCTTCGTGTTTTTCAACACCGTTTCATGCTGCTTCTATTTTTCACACCGTTTCATGCTCTCCATATTTTTAACACCTTTTGAAGCTCTTCATATTTTACCCACCTTTTCAGGCTCTTCATGTTTTTGAACACAGCTTCATGCTCCTCCTATTTTTCAGACCGTTTCATGCTCCTCATATTTTTGACACCTTTTGAAACTCTTCATATTTTTGACGCCTTTTCAGGCTCTTCATGTCTTTCAACACCGTTTCATGATCCTCCTATTTTTCAGACCGTTTCATGCTCCTCATATTTTTGACACCTTTTGAAGCTTTTCATATTTTTCACAACTTTTTAGGCTCTTCATGTTTTTGAACACCACTTCATGCTCCTCCTATTTTTCAGAGAGTTTCATGCTCCTATTGTATTTCACACGTTTTGAAGCTCTTCATATTATTCACACCTTTTCAGGCTCTTTATGTTTTTCAACACCATTTCATGCTGCTTCTATTTTTCAGACCGTTTCATGCTCCTCATATTTTTCACACCTTTTGAAGCTCTTCACATTTTTCACACCTTTTCAAACTCTTCATGTTTTTAAACACCGCTTCAGTCTCCTCCTATTTTTCAGACCGTTTCATGCTCCGCATATTTTTGCCACCTTTTGAAGCTTTTCATATTTTTCACACGTTTTCATGCTCTTCATGTTTTTCAACACCGCTTCATGCTCCTCCTATTTTTCAGACCGTTTCATGCTCATCTCATTTTTGACACCTTTTCAAGCTTTCATATTTTTCACAATTTTTCAGGCTCTTCATGTTTTTGAACACCGCTTCATGCTCCTCCTATTTTTCAGACCGTATCCTGCTCCTCATATTATTCACACCTGTTGAAGCTCTTCATATTTTTCACACCTTTTAAGACTCTTCATGTTTTTGAACACCACTTCATGCTCCTCCTATTTTTCAGAGAGTTTCATGCTCCTCATGTATTTCACACCTTTTTAAGCTCTTCATATTTTTCACACCTTTTCAGGCTCTTCATGTTTTTCCACACCACTTCATGCTTCTCCCATTTTTCAGACCGTTTCATGCTCCTCATCAATTTCACACCTTTTGAAGCTCTTCATATTTTTCACACCTTTTCAGGCTCTTCATATTTCTGATCACCGTTTCATTCTCCGCCTATCTTTCAGACCGTTTCATGCTCCTCATATTTTTGACCCCTTTTGAAGCTCTTCATATTTTTCACACCTTTTCAGGCTCTTCATGTTTTTGAACACCGCTCATGATCCTCCTAATTCAGAACGTTTCATGCTCCTCATATTTTTGACCCCTTTTGAAGCTCTTCATATTTTTCACACCTTTTCAGGCTCTTCATGTTTTTGATCACCGTTTCATGCTCCTCCTATTTTTCAGAACATTTCATGCTCCTCATATTTTTGACACCTTTTGAACCTCTTCATATATTTCACACCTTTTCAGGCTCTTCATGTTTTTCAACACCGTTTCATGCTGCTTCTATTTTTCACACCATTTCATGCTCTCCATATTTTTCACACCTTTTGAAGCTCTTCATATTTTACCCACCTTTTCAGGCTCTTCATGTTTTTGAACACAGCTTCTTGCTCCTCCTATTTTTCAGACCGTTTCATGCTCCTCATATTTTTGACACCTTTTGAAACTCTTCATATTTTTGACGCCTTTTCAGGCTCTTCATGTCTTTCAACACCGTTTCATGATCCTCCTATTTTTCAGACCGTTTCATGCTCCTCATATTTTTGACACCTTTTGAAGCTTTTCATATTTTTCACAACTTTTTAGGCTCTTCATGTTTTTGAACACCACTTCATGCTCCTCCTATTTTTCAGAGAGTTTCATGCTCCTATTGTATTTCACACGTTTTGAAGCTCTTCATATTAATCACACCTTTTCAGGCTCTTTATGTTTTTCAACATCATTTCATGCTGTTTCTATTTTTCAGACCGTTTCATGCTCCTCATATTTTTCACACCTTTTGAAGCTCTTCATATTTTTCACACCTTTTCAGGCACTTCATGTTTTTGAACACTGCTTCATGATCCTCCTATTTTTCAGAACATTTCATCCTCTTCATATTTTTGACACCTTTAGAAGCTCTTCATATTTTTCACACCTTTCCAGGCTCTTCATGTTTTTCAACAACGCTTCATGCTCCTCCTATTTTTGAGACCGTTTCATGCTCCCCATGTATTTCACACATTTTGAAGCTCTTCATATTTCTCACACCTTTTGAAGCTCTTCGTATTTTTCACACGTTTTCAGGCTCTTCATGTTTTTCAACACCGCTTCATGCTCCTCCTATGTTTCAGACCGTTTAATCCTCCTCATGTATTTCACACCTTTTGAATCACTTCATATTTTTCACACCTTTTCAGGCTCGTCATGTTTTTGAACACCATTTCATGCTCCTCCTATGTTGCAGACCGTTTCATTCTCCTCATATTTTTGACACCTTTTGAAGCTCTTCATATTTCTCACACCTTTTCAGGCTCTTCATATTTTTGAACACCGCTTCATGCTCCTCCTATTTTTCAGATTGTTTCACGCTCCTCATATTTTAGACACCTTTTGAAGCTCTTCATATTTCTCACACCTTTTCAGGCTCTTGATGATTTTCAACATCGCTTCATTCTCCTCCTGTTTTTCAGACCGTTTCATGCTCATCGCATTTTGACACCTTTTGAAGGTCGTCATATTTTTCACACCTTTTCAGGCTCGTCATGTTTTTCAACACCGCTTCATGCTCCTCCTATTTTTCAGACCGTTTCATGCTCCTCATATTTTTGACACCTTTTGAAGCTCTTCATATTTTTACCACTTCTTCAGGCTCTTCATTTTTTTCAACACCACTTCATGCTCCTCCTATTTTTCAGACCGTTTCAGGCTCATCTAATATTTGACACCATTTGAAGCTCTTCATACTTTTCACACATTTTGAAGCTCTTCATATTTTTCACACGTTTTCAGGCTCTTCATATTTTTCAACACCACTTCATGCTACTCCTATTTTTCAGACCGTTTCATGCTCATCTAATTTTTGACACTTTTTGAAGCTCTTCATATTTCTCACACCTTTTGAAGCTCTTCATATTTTTCACACGTTTTCAGGCTCTTCATGTTTTTCAACACCGCTTCATGCTCCTCCTATGTTTCAGACCGTTTAATCCTCCTCATGTATTTCACACCTTTTGAATCACTTCATATTTTTCACACCTTTTCAGGCTCTTCATGTTTTTGAACACCATTTCATGCTCCTCCTATGTTGCAGACCGTTTCATTCTCCTCATATTTTTGACACCTTTTGAAGCTCTTCATATTTTTCACAACTTTTGAAGCTCTTCATATTTCTCACAGCTTTTCAGGCTCTTCATTTTTTTCAACACCACTTCATGCTCCTCCTGTTTTTCAGACCGTTTCATTCTCATCTCATTTTGACACCTTTTGAAGCTCTTCATATTTTTCACACCTTTTGAAGCTCTTCATTTTTTCACAAGTTTTCAGGCTCTTCATGTTTTTCAACACCGCTTCATGCTCCTCCTATTTTTCAGACCGTTTAATGCTCCTCATGTATTTCACACCATTTGAAGTTCCTCATATTTTTCACACCTTTTCAGGCTCTTCATGTTTTTGAACACGGCGTCATGCTCCTCCTATTTTTCAGACAGTTTCATGCTCCTCATATTTTTGACACCTTTTGAAGCTCTTCATATTTCTCACAGCTTTTCAGGCTCTTCATGTTTTTCAACACCGCTTCATGCTCCTCCTATTTTTCAGACCGTTTCATGCTCCTCATTTTTTGGACACCTTTTGAAGCTCTTCATATTTTTCACACCTTTTCATGCTCTTCATGTTTTTGATCACCGTTTCATGCTCCTCCTATTTTTCAGAACGTTTCATGCTCCTCATATTTTTGACACCGTTTGAACCTCTTCATATTTTTCACACCTTTTCAGGCTCTTCATGTTTTTCAACACCGTTTCATGCTGCTTCTATTTTTCACACCGTTTCATGCTCTACATATTTTTCACACCTTTTGAAGCTCTTCATATTTTTCACACCTTTTCAGGCTCTTCATGTTTTTCAACACCGCTTCATGCTCCTCCTATTTTTCAGACCGTTTCTTTCTCCTCATGTTTTTGACACCTTTTGAAAGTCTTCATATTTTTCACACCTTTTCAGGCTCTTCAAGTTTTTGAACACCGCTCATGATCCTCCTAATTCAGAACGTTTCATGCTCCTCATATTTTTGACCCATTTTGAAGCTCTTCATATTTTTCACACCTTTTCAGGCTCTTCATGTTTTTGATCACCGTTTCATGCTCCTCCTATTTTTCAGAACATTTCATGCTCCTCATATTTTTGACACCTTTTGAACCTCTTCATATTTTTCACACCTTTTCAGGCTCTTCGTGTTTTTCAACACCGTTTCATGCTGCTTCTATTTTTCACAACGTTTCATGCTCTCCATATTTTTCACAACTTTTGAAGCTCTTCATATTTTACCCACCTTTTCAGGCTCTTCATGCTTTTGAACACAGCTTCATGCTCCTCCTATTTTTCAGACCGTTTCATGCTCCTCATATTTTTGACACCTTTTGAAACTCTTCATATTTTTGACGCCTTTTCAGGCTCTTCATGTCTTTCGACACCGTTTCATGATCCTCCTATTTTTCAGACCGTTTCATGCTCCTCATATTTTTGACACCTTTTGAAGCTTTTCATATTTTTCACAACTTTTTAGGCTCTTCATGTTTTTGAACACCACTTCATGCTCCTCCTATTTTTCAGAGAGTTTCATGCTCCTATTGTATTTCACACGTTTTGAAGCTCTTCATATTATTCACACCTTTTCAGGCTCTTTATGTTTTTCAACACCATTTCATGCTGCTTCTGTTTTTCAGATTGTTTCACGCTCCTCATATTTTTCACACCTTTTGAAGCTCTTCATATTTCTCACACCGTTTCAGGCTCTTGATGATTTTCATCATCGCTTCATTCTCCTCCTGTTTTTCAGACGTTTCATGCTCATCTCATTTTGACACCTTTTGAAGCTCTTCATATTTTTCACACCTTTTCAGGCTCTTCATGTTTTTCAACACCGCTTCATGCTCCTCCTATTTTTCAGACCGTTTCATGCTCCTCATATTTTTGACACCTTTTGAAGCTCTTCATATTTTTCACACCTCTTCAGGCTCTTCCTTTTTTTCAACACCACTTCATGCTCCTCCTATTTTTCAGACCATTTCAGGCTCATCTAATATTTGACACCATTTGAAGCTCTTCATATTTTTCACACCTTTTGAAGCTCTTCATATTTTTCACACCTTTTCAGGCTCTTCAAGTTTTTGAACACCGCTCATGATCCTCCTAATTCAGAACGTTTCATGCTCCTCATATTTTTGACCCATTTTGAAGCTCTTCATATTTTTCACACCTTTTCAGGCTCTTCATGTTTTGATCACCGTTTCATGCTCCTCCTATTTTTCAGAACATTTCATGCTCCTCATATTTTTGACACCTTTTGAACCTCTTCATATTTTTCACACCTTTTCAGGCTCTTCGTGTTTTTCAACACCGTTTCATGCTGCTTCTATTTTTCACACCGTTTCATGCTCTCCATATTTTTAACACCTTTTGAAGCTCTTCATATTTTACCCACCTTTTCAGGCTCTTCATGTTTTTGAACACAGCTTCATGCTCCTCCTATTTTTCAGACCGTTTCATACTCCTCATATTTTTGACACCTTTTGAAACTCTTCATATTTTTGACGCCTTTTCAGGCTCTTCATGTCTTTCAACACCGTTTCATGATCCTCCTATTTTTCAGACCGTTTCATGCTCCTCATATTTTTGACACCTTTTGAAGCTTTTCATATTTTTCACAACTTTTTAGGCTCTTCATGTTTTTGAACACCACTTCATGCTCCTCCTATTTTTCAGAGAGTTTCATGCTCCTATTGTATTTCACACGTTTTGAAGCTCTTCATATTATTCACACCTTTTCAGGCTCTTTATGTTTTTCAACACCATTTCATGCTGCTTCTATTTTTCAGACCGTTTCATGCTCCTCATATTTTTCACACCTTTTGAAGCTCTTCACATTTTTCACACCTTTTCAAACTCTTCATGTTTTTAAACACCGCTTCAGTCTCCTCCTATTTTTCAGACCGTTTCATGCTCCGCATATTTTTGCCACCTTTTGAAGCTTTTCATATTTTTCACACGTTTTCATGCTCTTCATGTTTTTCAACACCGCTTCATGCTCCTCCTATTTTTCAGACCGTTTCATGCTCATCTCATTTTTGACACCTTTTCAAGCTTTCATATTTTTCACAATTTTTCAGGCTCTTCATGTTTTTGAACACCGCTTCATGCTCCTCCTATTTTTCAGACCGTATCCTGCTCCTCATATTATTCACACCTGTTGAAGCTCTTCATATTTTTCACACCTTTTAAGACTCTTCATGTTTTTGAACACCACTTCATGCTCCTCCTATTTTTCAGAGAGTTTCATGCTCCTCATGTATTTCACACCTTTTTAAGCTCTTCATATTTTTCACACCTTTTCAGGCTCTTCATGTTTTTCCACACCACTTCATGCTTCTCCCATTTTTCAGACCGTTTCATGCTCCTCATGAATTTCACACCTTTTGAAGCTCTTCATATTTTTCACACCTTTTCAGGCTCTTCATATTTCTGATCACCGTTTCATTCTCCGCCTATCTTTCAGACCGTTTCATGCTCCTCATATTTTTGACCCCTTTTGAAGCTCTTCATATTTTTCACACCTTTTCAGGCTCTTCATGTTTTTGAACACCGCTCATGATCCTCCTAATTCAGAACGTTTCATGCTCCTCATATTTTTGACCCCTTTTGAAGCTCTTCATATTTTTCACACCTTTTCAGGCTCTTCATGTTTTTGATCACCATTTCATGCTCCTCCTATTTTTCAGAACATTTCATGCTCCTCATATTTTTGACACCTTTTGAACCTCTTCATATATTTCACACCTTTTCAGGCTCTTCATGTTTTTCAACACCGTTTCATGCTGCTTCTATTTTTCACACCATTTCATGCTCTCCATATTTTTCACACCTTTTGAAGCTCTTCATATTTTACCCACCTTTTCAGGCTCTTCATGTTTTTGAACACAGCTTCTTGCTCCTCCTATTTTTCAGACCGTTTCATGCTCCTCATATTTTTGACACCTTTTGAAACTCTTCATATTTTTGACGCCTTTTCAGGCTCTTCATGTCTTTCAACACCGTTTCATGATCCTCCTATTTTTCAGACCGTTTCATGCTCCTCATATTTTTGACACCTTTTGAAGCTTTTCATATTTTTCACAACTTTTTAGGCTCTTCATGTTTTTGAACACCACTTCATGCTCCTCCTATTTTTCAGAGAGTTTCATGCTCCTATTGTATTTCACACGTTTTGAAGCTCTTCATATTAATCACACCTTTTCAGGCTCTTTATGTTTTTCAACATCATTTCATGCTGTTTCTATTTTTCAGACCGTTTCATGCTCCTCATATTTTTCACACCTTTTGAAGCTCTTCATATTTTTCACACCTTTTCAGGCACTTCATGTTTTTGAACACTGCTTCATGATCCTCCTATTTTTCAGAACATTTCATCCTCTTCATATTTTTGACACCTTTAGAAGCTCTTCATATTTTTCACACCTTTCCAGGCTCTTCATGTTTTTCAACAACGCTTCATGCTCCTCCTATTTTTGAGACCGTTTCATGCTCCCCATGTATTTCACACATTTTGAAGCTCTTCATATTTCTCACACCTTTTGAAGCTCTTCGTATTTTTCACACGTTTTCAGGCTCTTCATGTTTTTCAACACCGCTTCATGCTCCTCCTATGTTTCAGACCGTTTAATCCTCCTCATGTATTTCACACCTTTTGAATCACTTCATATTTTTCACACCTTTTCAGGCTCTTCATGTTTTTGAAAACCATTTCATGCTCCTCCTATGTTGCAGACCGTTTCATTCTCCTCATATTTTTGACACCTTTTGAAGCTCTTCATATTTCTCACACCTTTTCAGGCTCTTCATATTTTTGAACACCGCTTCATGCTCCTCCTATTTTTCAGATTGTTTCACGCTCCTCATATTTTAGACACCTTTTGAAGCTCTTCATATTTCTCACACCTTTTCAGGCTCTTGATGATTTTCAACATCGCTTCATTCTCCTCCTGTTTTTCAGACCGTTTCATGCTCATCGCATTTTGACACCTTTTGAAGGTCGTCATATTTTTCACACCTTTTCAGGCTCGTCATGTTTTTCAACACCGCTTCATGCTCCTCCTATTTTTCAGACCGTTTCATGCTCCTCATATTTTTGACACCTTTTGAAGCTCTTCATATTTTTACCACTTCTTCAGGCTCTTCATTTTTTTCAACACCACTTCATGCTCCTCCTATTTTTCAGACCGTTTCAGGCTCATCTAATATTTGACACCATTTGAAGCTCTTCATACTTTTCACACATTTTGAAGCTCTTCATATTTTTCACACGTTTTCAGGCTCTTCATATTTTTCAACACCACTTCATGCTACTCCTATTTTTCAGACCGTTTCATGCTCATCTAATTTTTGACACTTTTTGAAGCTCTTCATATTTCTCACACCTTTTGAAGCTCTTCATATTTTTCACGCGTTTTCAGGCTCTTCATGTTTTTCAACACCGCTTCATGCTCCTCCTATGTTTCAGACCGTTTAATCCTCCTCATGTATTTCACACCTTTTGAATCACTTCATATTTTTCACACCTTTTCAGGCTCTTCATGTTTTTGAACACCATTTCATGCTCCTCCTATGTTGCAGACCGTTTCATTCTCCTCATATTTTTGACACCTTTTGAAGCTCTTCATATTTTTCACAACTTTTGAAGCTCTTCATATTTCTCACAGCTTTTCAGGCTCTTCATTTTTTTCAACACCACTTCATGCTCCTCCTGTTTTTCAGACCGTTTCATTCTCATCTCATTTTGACACCTTTTGAAGCTCTTCATATTTTTCACACCTTTTGAAGCTCTTCATTTTTTCACAAGTTTTCAGGCTCTTCATGTTTTTCAACACCGCTTCATGCTCCTCCTATTTTTCAGACCGTTTAATGCTCCTCATGTATTTCACACCATTTGAAGTTCCTCATATTTTTCACACCTTTTCAGGCTCTTCATGTTTTTGAACACGGCGTCATGCTCCTCCTATTTTTCAGACAGTTTCATGCTCCTCATATTTTTGACACCTTTTGAAGCTCTTCATATTTCTCACAGCTTTTCAGGCTCTTCATGTTTTTCAACACCGCTTCATGCTCCTCCTATTTTTCAGACCGTTTCATGCTCCTCATTTTTTGGACACCTTTTGAAGCTCTTCATATTTTTCACACCTTTTCATGCTCTTCATGTTTTTGATCACCGTTTCATGCTCCTCCTATTTTTCAGAACGTTTCATGCTCCTCATATTTTTGACACCGTTTGAACCTCTTCATATTTTTCACACCTTTTCAGGCTCTTCATGTTTTTCAACACCGTTTCATGCTGCTTCTATTTTTCACACCGTTTCATGCTCTACATATTTTTCACACCTTTTGAAGCTCTTCATATTTTTCACACCTTTTCAGGCTCTTCATGTTTTTCAACACCGCTTCATGCTCCTCCTATTTTTCAGACCGTTTCTTTCTCCTCATGTTTTTGACACCTTTTGAAAGTCTTCATATTTTTCACACCTTTTCAGGCTCTTCAAGTTTTTGAACACCGCTCATGATCCTCCTAATTCAGAACGTTTCATGCTCCTCATATTTTTGACCCATTTTGAAGCTCTTCATATTTTTCACACCTTTTCAGGCTCTTCATGTTTTTGATCACCGTTTCATGCTCCTCCTATTTTTCAGAACATTTCATGCTCCTCATATTTTTGACACCTTTTGAACCTCTTCATATTTTTCACACCTTTTCAGGCTCTTCGTGTTTTTCAACACCGTTTCATGCTGCTTCTATTTTTCACAACGTTTCATGCTCTCCATATTTTTCACAACTTTTGAAGCTCTTCATATTTTACCCACCTTTTCAGGCTCTTCATGCTTTTGAACACAGCTTCATGCTCCTCCTATTTTTCAGACCGTTTCATGCTCCTCATATTTTTGACACCTTTTGAAACTCTTCATATTTTTGACGCCTTTTCAGGCTCTTCATGTCTTTCGACACCGTTTCATGATCCTCCTATTTTTCAGACCGTTTCATGCTCCTCATATTTTTGACACCTTTTGAAGCTTTTCATATTTTTCACAACTTTTTAGGCTCTTCATGTTTTTGAACACCACTTCATGCTCCTCCTATTTTTCAGAGAGTTTCATGCTCCTATTGTATTTCACACGTTTTGAAGCTCTTCATATTATTCACACCTTTTCAGGCTCTTTATGTTTTTCAACACCATTTCATGCTGCTTCTGTTTTTCAGATTGTTTCACGCTCCTCATATTTTTCACACCTTTTGAAGCTCTTCATATTTCTCACACCGTTTCAGGCTCTTGATGATTTTCATCATCGCTTCATTCTCCTCCTGTTTTTCAGACGTTTCATGCTCATCTCATTTTGACACCTTTTGAAGCTCTTCATATTTTTCACACCTTTTCAGGCTCTTCATGTTTTTCAACACCGCTTCATGCTCCTCCTATTTTTCAGACCGTTTCATGCTCCTCATATTTTTGACACCTTTTGAAGCTCTTCATATTTTTCACACCTCTTCAGGCTCTTCCTTTTTTTCAACACCACTTCATGCTCCTCCTATTTTTCAGACCATTTCAGGCTCATCTAATATTTGACACCATTTGAAGCTCTTCATATTTTTCACACCTTTTGAAGCTCTTCATAATTTTCACACGTTTTCAGGCTCTTCATGTTTTTCAACACCGCTTCATTCTCCTCCTATTTTTCAGACCGTTTCATGCTCATCTCATTTTGACACCTTTTGAAGCTCTTCATATTTTTCACACATTTTGAAGCTCTTCATATTTTTACATCTTTTGAAGCTTTTAATATTTTTCACATCTTTTCAGGCTCTTCATGATTTTCAACACTGCTTCATGCTCCTCCTATTTTTCAGACAGTTTCATGCTCATCTCATTTTTGACACCTTTTGAAGCTCTTCATATTTTTCACACCATTTGAAGCGCTTCATATTTTTCGTATTTTTGAAGCTCTTCATATTTTCACACTTTTCAGACACTTCATGTTTTTCAACACCGCTTCATGCTCCTGCTATTTTGCAGATCGTTTCATGCTCTCATGTATCTCACACCTTTTGAAGCTCTTCATATATTTCACACCTTTTCAGGGTTTTCATTTTTTTCAACACCACTTCATGCTCCTCCTATTTTTCAGACCTTTTCATGCTCATCTCTTTTTGACACCTTTTGAAGCTCTTCATTTTTTTTCACACCTTTTCAGTCTCCTGATGATTTTCAACACCTCTTCATTCTCTTCCTGTTTTTCAGACCGTTTCATGCTCATCTCATTTTGACACCTTTTGAAGCTCTTCATATTTTTCACACCTTTTGAAGCTCTTCATATTTTTCACAAGTTTTCAGGCTCTTCATGTTTTTCAACACCGCTTCATGCTCCTCCTCTTTTTCAGACCGTTTAATGCTCCTCATATATTTCACACCGTTTGAAGTTCCTCATATTTTTCACACCTTTTCAGGCTCTTCATGTTTTTGAACACGGCGTCATGCTCCTTCTATTTTTCAGACCGTTTCCTGCTCCTCATATTTTGGACACCTTTTGAAGCTCTTCATATATTTCACACCTTTTCAGGCTTCTCATTTTTTTCAACACCACTTCTTGCTCCTCCTATTTTTCATACCTTTTCATGCTCATCCCTTTTTGACACCTTTTGAAGCTCTTCATATTTTTCACACCTTTTCATGCTCTTGATGATTTTCAATACCGCTTCATTCTCCTCCTGTTTTTCAGACCGTTTCATGCTCATCTCATTTTGACACATTTTGAAGCTCTTCATATTTTTCAAACCTTTTCAGGCTCTTCATGATTTTCAACACCGTTTCATGCTCCTCCTATTTTTCAGACCGTTTCATGCTCCTCATATTTTTGACACCTTTTGAAGCTCTTCATATATTTCACACCTTTTCAAGCTCTTCATGTTTTTGAACACCGCTTCATGCTCCTCCTATTTTTCAGACTGTTTCATGCTCCCCATATTTTAGACACATTTTGAAGCTCTTCATATTTTTCACACCTTTTCAGGCTCTTGATGATTTTCAACACCGCTTCATTCTCCTCCTGTTTTTCAGACCGTTTCATGCTCATCTCATTTTGACACCTTTTGAAGCTCTTCATATTTTTCACACCTTTTGAAGCTCTTCATATTTTTCACACCTTTTGAAGCTCTTCGTATTTTTCACACCTTTTCAGGCTCTTCATGATTTTCAACACCGCTTCATGCTCCTCCTATTTTTCAGACCGTTTCATGCTCATCTCATTTTTGATACCTTTTGAAGCTCTTCATATTTGTCACACCTTTTGAAGCTCTTCATATTTTTCATATTTTTGAATCTCTTCATATTTTCACACCTTTTCAGGCTCTTCATGTTTTTCAACACCGCTTCATGCTCCTCGTATTTTTCAGACCATTTCATGCTCATCTCATTTTGACACCTTTTAAAGCTCTTCATATATTTCACACCTTTTGAAGCTCTTTATATTTTTCACACCTTTTCAGGATCTTCATGATTTTCAACATCGCTTCATCTTCCTCCTATTTTTCAGAACTTTTCATGCTCATCTCATTTTTGATACCTTTTGAAGCTCTTCATATTTGTCACACCTTTTGAAGCTCTTCATATTTTTCATATTTTTGAAGCTCTTCATATTTTTCACACCTTTTCAGGATCTTCATGATTTTCAACATCGCTTCATGCTCCCCCTATTTTTCAGACGGTTTAATCCTCCTCATGTATTTCACACCTTTTGAATCTCTTCATATTTTTCACACCTTTTCAGGCTCTTCATGTTTTTGAACACCGCTTCATGCTGCTTCTATTTTTGAGACCGTTTCATGATCCTCATATATTTGACACCTTTTTAAGCTCTTCATATTTTTCACACCTTTTCAGGCTCTTCATGTTTTTGAACACCACTTCATGCTCCTCCTAATTTTCAGACCGTTTCATGCTCCTCATATTTTTCACACCTTTTGAAGCTCTTCATATTTTTCACACCTTTCACGCTCTTCATGTTTTTGAAAATAGCTTCATGCTCCTCCTATTTTTCAGACCGTTTCATGCTCATATTTTTGACACCTTTTGTAGCTCTTCATATTTTTCACACCTTTTCAGGCTCTTCATGTTTTTCAACACCATTTCATGATCCTCCTGTTTTTCAGACCGTTTCATGCTCCTCATATATTTGACACCTTTTGAAGCTCTTCATATATTTCACAACTTTTCAGGCTCTTCATGTTTTTCAACACCATTTCATGATCCTCGTATTTTTAAGACCGTTTTATGCTCCTCATATATTTGACACCTTTTGAAGCTCTTCATATATTTCACACCTTTTCAGGCTCTTCATGTTTTTCAACAACACTTCATGCTCCTCCTATTTTTCAGACCGTTTAATCCTCCTCATGTATTTCACACCTTTTGAAGCTCTTCATATTTTTCACACATTTTCAGGCTCTTCTTGTTTTGAACACCTTTTCTTCCTCCTCCTATTTTGCAGACCGATTCATGTTCCTCATATTTTGAAAATTTTGAAGCTCTTCATATTTTTCACATCTTTTCAGGCTCTTCATGTTTTTCAACACTGCTTCATGCTCTTCCTATTTTTCAGACCGTTTCATGCTCCTCATATTTTGGACACCTTTTGAAGCTCTTCATATTTTTCACACCTTTTCAGACTCTTAATGCTTTTCAACACCACTTCATGCTCCTTCTATTTTTCAGAGAGTTTCATGCTCTTCATGTATTTCACACCTTTTGAAGCTCTTCATATTTTTCACACCATTTCAGGCTCTTCATGATTTTCAACACCGCTTCATGCTCCTCCTATTTTTCAGACCTTTTCATGCTCATTTCTTTTTCACACCTTTAGAAGCTCTTCATATTTTTCACACCTTTTCAGGCTCTTCATGATTTTCAACACCGCTTCATGCTCCTCCTATTTTTCAGACCTTTTCATGCTCATTTCTTTTTTCACACCTTTTCAAGGTCTTCATATTTTTCACACCTTTTGAAGCTCTTCATATATTTCACACCTTTTCAGGTTCTTCATATTTTTGAACACGACTTCACGCTCCTCTTATTTTTCAGACCGTTTCATGCTCATCTCATATTTGACACTTTTTGAAGCTTTGCATATTTTTCACATCTTTTGAAACTCTTCATATTTTTCACATTTTTAAGCTCTTCATATTTTTCACACGATTTCAGACTCTTCATGTTTTTCAACACCCGTTCATGCTCCTGTTATTTATCATACCGTTTCATGCTCCTCATATTTTTGACACGTTTCTTGCTCCTCATATTTTTGACACCTTTAGAAGCTCTTCATATTTTTCACACCTTTTAAGGCTGTTCATGTTTTTCAACAACGCTTCATGCTCCTCCTATTTTTCAGACCGTTTAATCCTCCTCATGTATTTCACACCTTTTGAAGCTCTTCATATTTGTTACACATTTTCAGGCTCTTCATGTTTTTGAACACCGTTCCATGCTCCCCATATTTTGCAGACCGTTTCATTCTCCTCATATTTTTGACACGTTTTGAAGCTCTTCATATATTGCACACCTTTGCAGGCTTTTCATTTTTTTCAACACCACTTCATGCTTCTCCTATTTTTCAGAGCGTTTCATGCTCATCTGATTCTGACACCTTTTGAAACTCTTCATATTTTTCACACCTTTTCAGGCTCTTCATGATTTACAACATCGCTTCATGCTCCTCCTATTTTTCAGACCGTTTCATTCTTATCTAATTTTTCACACCTTTTGAAGGTCTTCATGTTTTTCACACCTTTTGAAGCTCTTCATATTTTTCATATTTTTGAAGGTCTTCATATTTTCACACGTTTTCAGACTCTTCATGTTTTTCAACACCGCTTCATGCTCCTCCTATTTTTCAGACCGTTTCATGGTCATCTCAGTTTTGACACCTTTTGAAGCTTTGCATATTTTTCACAGCTTTTCAGGCTCTTCATGTTTTTGAACACCGTTTCATGCTCCTCCTATTTTTCAGACCGTTTCAGGCTCCTCATAATTTTCACACCTTTTGAAGCTCTTCATATTTCTCACACCTTTTCAGGCTCTTCATGTTTTTGAACACCGCTTCATGCTCCTCCTATTTTTCTGACCGTATCATGCTCCTCATATTTTTCACACCTTTTCAGGCTCTTCATATTTTTGAACACGACTTCATGCCCCTCTTATTTTTCAGACCGTTTCATGCTCATCTCATTTTTGACATCTTTTGAAGCTTTGCATATTATTCACATCTTTTGAAGCTCTTCATATTTTTCACATTTTTGAAGCTCTTCATATTTTTCACACGATTTCAGACTCTTCATGTTTTTCAACACCGGTTCATGCTCCTGCTATTTATCATACCGTTTCATGCTCCCCATATTTTAGACACATTTTGAAGCTCTTCATATTTTTCACACCTTTTCAGGCTCTTGATGATTTTCAACACCGCTTCATTCTCCTCCTGTTTTTCAGACCGTTTCATGCTCATCTCATTTTGACACCTTTTGAAGCTCTTCATATTTTTCACACCTTTTGAAGCTCTTCATATTTTTCACACCTTTTGAATCTCTTCGTAATTTTCACACCTTTTCAGGCTCTTCATGATTTTCAACACCGCTTCATTCTCCTCCTGTTTTTCAGACCGTTTCATGCTCATCTCATTTAGACACCTTTTGAAGCTCTTCATATTTTTCACACCTTTTGAAGCTCTTCATATTTGTCACAACTTTTGAAGCTCTTCATATTTTTCATATTTTTCAATCTCTTCATATTTTCACACCTTTTCAGGCTCTTCATGTTTTTCAACACCGCTTCATGCTCCTCATATTTTTCAGACCATTTCATGCTCATCTCATTTTGACACCTTTTGAAGCTCTTCATATTTTTCACACCTTTTGAAGCTCTTTATATTTTTCACACCTTTTCAGGATCTTCATGATTTTCAACATCGCTTCATGTTCCTCCTATTTTTCAGAACTTTTCATGCTCATCTCATTTTTGATACCTTTTGAAGCTCTTCATATTTGTCACACCTTTTGAAGCTCTTCATATTTTTCATATTTTTGAAGCTCTTCATATTTTTCACACCTTTTCAGGAACTTCATGATTTTCAACATCGCTTCATGCTCCCCCTATTTTTCAGACGGTTTAATCCTCCTCATGTATTTCACACCTTTTGAATCTCTTCATATTTTTCACACCTTTTCAGGCTCTTCATGTTTTTGAACACCGCTTCATGCTGCTTCTATTTTTGAGACCGTTTCATGATCCTCATATATTTGACACCTTTTTAAGCTCTTCATATTTTTCACACCTTTTCAGGCTCGTCATGTTTTTGAACACCACTTCATGCTCCTCCTAATTTTCAGACCGTTTCATGCTCCTCATATTTTTCACACCTTTTGAAGCTCTTCATATTTTTCACACCTTTCACGCTCTTCATGTTTTTGAAAATAGCTTCATGCTCCTCCTATTTTTCAGACCGTTTCATGCTCATATTTTTGACACCTATTGTAGCTCTTCATATTTTTCACACCTTTTCAGGCTCTTCATGTTTTTCAACACCATTTCATGATCCTCCTATTTTTCAGACCGTTTCATGCTCCTCATATATTTGACACCTTTTCAAGCTCTTCATATATTTCACAACTTTTCAGGCTCTTCATGTTTTTCAACACCATTTCATGATCCTCGTATTTTTAAGACCGTTTTATGCTCCTCATATATTTGACACCTTTTGAAGCTCTTCATATATTTCACACCTTTTCAGGCTCTTCATGTTTTTCAACAACACTTCATGCTCCTCCTATTTTTCAGACCGTTTAATCCTCCTCATGTATTTCACACCTTTTGAAGCTCTTCATATTTTTCACACATTTTCAGGCTCTTCTTGTTTTGAACACCTTTTCTTCCTCCTCCTATTTTGCAGACCGATTCATGTTCCTCATATTTTGAAAATTTTGAAGCTCTTCATATTTTTCACATCTTTTCAGGCTCTTCATGTTTTTCAACACCGCTTCATGCTCTTCCTATTTTTCAGACCGTTTCATGCTCCTCATATTTTGGACACCTTTTGAAGCTCTTCATATTTTTCACACCTTTTCAGACTCTTAATGCTTTTCAACACCACTTCATGCTCCTTCTATTTTTCAGAGAGTTTCATGCTCTTCATGTATTTCACACCTTTTGAAGCTCTTCATATTTTTCACACCATTTCAGGCTCTTCATGATTTTCAACACCGCTTCATGCTCCTCCTATTTTTCAGACCTTTTCATGCTCATTTCTTTTTCACACCTTTAGAAGCTCTTCATATATTTCACACCTTTTCAGGCTCTTCATGATTTTCAACACCGCTTCATGCTCCTCCTATTTTTCAGACCTTTTCATGCTCATTTCATTTTTCACACCTTTTCAAGGTCTTCATATTTTTCACATCTTTTGAAGCTCTTCATATTTTTCACACCTTTTCAGGCTCTTCATATGTTTGAACACGACTTCACGGTCCTCTTATTTTTCAGACCGTTTCATGCTCATCTCATTTTTGACACTTTTTGAAGCTTTGCATATTTTTCACATCTTTTGAAGCTCTTCATATTTTTCACATTTTTAAGCTCTTCATATTTTTCACACGATTTCAGACTCTTCATGCTTTTTAACACCGGTTCATGCTCCTGTTATTTATCATACCGTTTCATGCTCCTCATATTTTTGACACGTTTCTTGCTCCTCATATTTTTGACACCTTTAGAAGCTCTTCATATTTTTCACACCTTTTCAGGCTTTTCATGTTTTTCAACAACGCTTCATGCTCTTCCTATTTTTCAGACCGTTTAATCCTCCTCATGTATTTCACACCTTTTGAAGCTCTTCATATTTGTTACACATTTTCAGGCTCTTCATGTTTTTGAACACCGTTCCATGCTCCCCATATTTTGCAGACCGTTTCATTCTCCTCATATTTTTGACACCTTTTGAAGCTCTTCATATATTGCACACCTTTGCAGGCTTTTCATTTTTTTCAACACCACTTCATGCTTCTCCTATTTTTCAGAGCGTTTCATGCTCATCTGATTCTGACACCTTTTGAAACTCTTCATATTTTTCACACCTTTTCACGCTCTTCATGATTTACAACACCGCTTCATGCTCCACCTATTTTTCAGACCGTTTCATTCTTATCTAATTTTTCACACCTTTTGAAGGTCTTCATGTTTTTCACACCTTTTGAAGCTCTTCATATTTTTCATATTTTTGAAGGTCTTCATATTTTCACACGTTTTCAGACTCTTCATGTTTTTCAACACCGCTTCATGCTCCTCCTATTTTTCAGACCGTTTCATGGTCATCTCAGTTTTGACACCTTTTGAAGCTTTGCATATTTTTCACACCTTTTCAGGCTCTTCATGTTTTTGAACACCGCTTCATGCTGCTTCTATTTTTGAGACTGTTTCATGATCCTCATATATTTGACACCTTTTTAAGCTCTTCATATTTTTCACACCTTTTCAGGCTCTTCATGTTTTTGAACACCACTTCATGCTCCTCCTAATTTTCAGACCGTTTCATGCTCCTCATATTTTTCACACCTTTTGAAGCTCTTCATATTTTTCACACCTTTCACGCTCTTCATGTTTTTGAAAATAGCTTCCTGCTCCTCCTATTTTTCAGACCGTTTCATGCTCATATTTTTGACACCTTTTGTAGCTCTTCATATTTTTCACACCTTTTCAGGCTCTTCATGTTTTTCAACACCATTTCATGATCCTCCTATTTTTCAGACCGTTTCATGCTCCTCATATATTTGACACCTTTTGAAGCTCTTCATTTATTTCACACCTTTTCAGGCTCTTCATGTTTTTCAACACCATTTCATGATCCTCCTATTTTTCAGACCGTTTCATGCTCCTCATATATTTGACACCTTTTGAAGCTCTTCATATATTTCACACCTTTTCAGGCTCTTCATGTTTTTCAACACCATTTCATGATCCTCCTATTTTTCAGACCGTTTCATGCTCCTCATATATTTGACACCTTTTGAAGCTCTTCATATATTTCACACCTTTTCAGGCTCTTCATGTTTTTCAACAACACTTCATGCTCCTCCTATTTTTCAGACCGTTTAATCCTCCTCATGTATTTCACACCTTTTGAAGCTCTTCATATTTTTCACACCTTTTCAGGCTCTTCATATTTTTGAACACGACTTCATGCCCCTCTTATTTTTCAGACCGTTTCATGCTCATCTCATTTTTGACATCTTTTGAAGCTTTGCATATTATACACATCTTTTGAAGCTCTTCATATTTTTCACATTTTTGAAGCTCTTCATATTTTTCACACGTTTTCAGACTCTTCATGTTTTTCAACACCATTTCATGATCCTCCTATTTTTCAGACCGTTTCATGCTCCTCATATATTTGACACCTTTTGAAGCTTTTCATATTTTTCACACCTTATCAGGCTCTTCATGTTTTTGATCACCGTTTCATGCTCCTCCTATTTTTCAGAACATTTCATGCTCCTCATATTTTTGACACCTTTTGAACCTCTTCATATATTTCACACCTTTTCAGGCTCTTCATGTTTTTCAACACCGTTTCATGCTGCTTCTATTTTTCACACCATTTCATGCTCTCCATATTTTTCACACCTTTTGAAGCTCTTCATATTTTACCCACCTTTTCAGGCTCTTCATGTTTTTGAACACAGCTTCTTGCTCCTCCTATTTTTCAGACCGTTTCATGCTCCTCATATTTTTGACACCTTTTGAAACTCTTCATATTTTTGACGCCTTTTCAGGCTCTTCATGTCTTTCAACACCGTTTCATGATCCTCCTATTTTTCAGACCGTTTCATGCTCCTCATATTTTTGACACCTTTTGAAGCTTTTCATATTTTTCACAACTTTTTAGGCTCTTCATGTTTTTGAACACCACTTCATGCTCCTCCTATTTTTCAGAGAGTTTCATGCTCCTATTGTATTTCACACGTTTTGAAGCTCTTCATATTAATCACACCTTTTCAGGCTCTTTATGTTTTTCAACATCATTTCATGCTGTTTCTATTTTTCAGACCGTTTCATGCTCCTCATATTTTTCACACCTTTTGAAGCTCTTCATATTTTTCACACCTTTTCAGGCACTTCATGTTTTTGAACACTGCTTCATGATCCTCCTATTTTTCAGAACATTTCATCCTCTTCATATTTTTGACACCTTTAGAAGCTCTTCATATTTTTCACACCTTTCCAGGCTCTTCATGTTTTTCAACAACGCTTCATGCTCCTCCTATTTTTGAGACCGTTTCATGCTCCCCATGTATTTCACACATTTTGAAGCTCTTCATATTTCTCACACCTTTTGAAGCTCTTCGTATTTTTCACACGTTTTCAGGCTCTTCATGTTTTTCAACACCGCTTCATGCTCCTCCTATGTTTCAGACCGTTTAATCCTCCTCATGTATTTCACACCTTTTGAATCCCTTCATATTTTTCACACCTTTTCAGGCTCTTCATGTTTTTGAACACCATTTCATGCTCCTCCTATGTTGCAGACCGTTTCATTCTCCTCATATTTTTGACACCTTTTGAAGCTCTTCATATTTCTCACACCTTTTCAGGCTCTTCATATTTTTGAACACCGCTTCATGCTCCTCCTATTTTTCAGATTGTTTCACGCTCCTCATATTTTAGACACCTTTTGAAGCTCTTCATATTTCTCACACCTTTTCAGGCTCTTGATGATTTTCAACATCGCTTCATTCTCCTCCTGTTTTTCAGACCGTTTCATGCTCATCGCATTTTGACACCTTTTGAAGGTCTTCATATTTTTCACACCTTTTCAGGCTCGTCATGTTTTTCAACACCGCTTCATGCACCTCCTATTTTTCAGACCGTTTCATGCTCCTCATATTTTTGACACCTTATGAAGCTCTTCATATTTTTACCACTTCTTCAGGATCTTCATTTTTTTCAACACCACTTCATGCTCCTCCTATTTTTCAGACCGTTTCAGGCTCATCTAATATTTGACACCATTTGAAGCTCTTCATATTTTTCACACATTTTGAAGCTCTTCATATTTTTCACACGTTTTCAGGCTCTTCATATTTTTCAACACCACTTCATGCTACTCCTATTTTTCAGACCGTTTCATGCTCATCTAATTTTGACAATTTTTGAAGCTCTTCATATTTCTCACACCTTTTGAAGCTCTTCATATTTTTCACACGTTTTCAGGCTCTTCATGTTTTTCAACACCGCTTCATGCTCCTCCTATGTTTCAGACCGTTTAATCCTCCTCATGTATTTCACACCTTTTGAATCACTTCATATTTTTCACACCTTTTCAGGCTCTTCATGTTTTTGAACACCATTTCATGCTCCTCCTATGTTGCAGACCGTTTCATTCTCCTCATATTTTTCACACCTTTTGAAGCTCTTCATTTTTTCACAAGTTTTCAGGCTCTTCATGTTTTTCAACACCGCTTCATGCTCCTCCTATTTTTCAGACCGTTTAATGCTCCTCATGTATTTCACACCATTTGAAGTTCCTCATATTTTTCACACCTTTTCAGGCTCTTCATGTTTTTGAACACGGCGTCATGCTCCTCCTATTTTTCAGACAGTTTCATGCTCCTCATATTTTTGACACCTTTTGAAGCTCTTCATATTTCTCACAGCTTTTCAGGCTCTTCATGTTTTTCAACACCGCTTCATGCTCCTCCTATTTTTCAGACCGTTTCATGCTCCTCATTTTTTGGACACCTTTTGAAGCTCTTCATATTTATCACACCTTTTCATGCTCTTCATGTTTTTGATCACCGTTTCATGCTCCTCCTATTTTTCAGAACGTTTCATGCTCCTCATATTTTTGACACCGTTTGAACCTCTTCATATTTTTCACACCTTTTCAGGCTCTTCATGTTTTTCAACACCGTTTCATGCTGCTTCTATTTTTCACACCGTTTCATGCTCTACATATTTTTCACACCTTTTGAAGCTCTTCATATTTTTCACACCTTTTCAGGCTCTTCATGTTTTTCAACACCGCTTCATGCTCCTCCTATTTTTCAGACCGTTTCTTTCTCCTCATGTTTTTGACACCTTTTGAAGGTCTTCATATTTTTCACACCTTTTCAGGCTCTTCAAGATTTTGAGCACCGCTCATGATCCTCCTAATTCAGAACGTTTCATGCTCCTCATATTTTTGACCCATTTTGAAGCTCTTCATATTTTTCACACCTTTTCAGGCTCTTCATGTTTTTGATCACCGTTTCATGCTCCTCCTATTTTTCAGAACATTTCATGCTCCTCATATTTTTGACACCTTTTGAACCTCTTCATATTTTTCACACCTTTTCAGGCTCTTCGTGTTTTTCAACACCGTTTCATGCTGCTTCTATTTTTCACACCGTTTCATGCTCTCCATATTTTTCACACCTTTTGAAGCTCTTCATAATTTACCCACCTTTTCAGGCTCTTCATGCTTTTGAACACAGCTTCATGCTCCTCCTATTTTTCAGACCGTTTCATGCTCCTCATATTTTTGACACCTTTTGAAACTCTTCATATTTTTGACGCCTTTTCAGGCTCTTCATGTCTTTCGACACCGTTTCATGATCCTCCTATTTTTCAGACCGTTTCATGCTCCTCATATTTTTGACACCTTTTGAAGCTTTTCATATTTTTCACAACTTTTTAGGCTCTTCATGTTTTTGAACACCACTTCATGCTCCTCCTATTTTTCAGAGAGTTTCATGCTCCTATTGTATTTCACACGTTTTGAACCTCTTCATATTATTCACACCTTTTCAGGCTCTTTATGTTTTTCAACACCATTTCATGCTGCTTCTGTTTTTCAGATTGTTTCACGCTCCTCATATTTTTCACACCTTTTGAAGCTCTTCATATTTCTCACACCGTTTCAGGCTCTTGATGATTTTCATCATCGCTTCATTCTCCTCCTGTTTTTCAGACCGTTTCATGCTCATCTCATTTTGACACCTTTTGAAGCTCTTCATATTTTTCACACCTTTTCAGGCTCTTCATGTTTTTCAACACCGCTTCATGCTCCTCCTATTTTTCAGACCGTTTCATGCTCCTCATATTTTTGACACCTTTTGAAGCTCTTCATATTTTTCACACCTCTTCAGGCTCTTCCTTTTTTTCAACACCACTTCATGCTCCTCCTATTTTTCAGACCATTTCAGGCTCATCTAATATTTGACACCATTTGAAGCTCTTCATATTTTTCACACCTTTTGAAGCTCTTCATAATTTTCACACGTTTTCAGGCTCTTCATGTTTTTCAACACCGCTTCATTCTCCTCCTATTTTTCAGACCGTTTCATGCTCATCTCATTTTGACACCTTTTGAAGCTCTTCATATTTTTCACACATTTTGAAGCTCTTCATATTTTTACATCTTTTGAAGCTTTTCATATTTTTCACATCTTTTCAGGCTCTTCATGATTTTCAACACTGCTTCATGCTCCTCCTATTTTTCAGACAGTTTCATGCTCATCTCATTTTTGACACCTTTTGAAGCTCTTCATATTTTTCACACCTTTTGAAGCGCTTCATATTTTTCGTATTTTTGAAGCTCTTCATATTTTCACACTTTTCAGACACTTCATGTTTTTCAACACCGCTTCATGCTCCTGCTATTTTGCAGATCGTTTCATGCTCTCATGTATCTCACACCTTTTGAAGCTCTTCATATATTTCACACCTTTTCAGGGTTTTCATTTTTTTCAACACCACTTCATGCTCCTCCTATTTTTCAGACCTTTTCATGCTCATCTCATTTTGACACCTTTTGAAGCTCTTCATATTTTTCACACCTTTTGAAGCTCTTCATATTTTTCACAAGTTTTCAGGCTCTTCATGTTTTTCAACACCGCTTCATGCTCCTCCTCTTTTTCAGACCGTTTAATGCTCCTCATATATTTCACACCGTTTGAAGTTCCTCATATTTTTCACACCTTTTCAGGCTCTTCATGTTTTTGAACACGGCGTCATGCTCCTTCTATTTTTCAGACCGTTTCATGCTCCTCATATTTTGGACACCTTTTGAAGCTCTTCATATATTTCACACCTTTTCAGGCTTCTCATTTTTTTCAACACCACTTCTTGCTCCTCCTATTTTTCATACCTTTTCATGCTCATCCCTTTTTGACACCTTTTGAAGCTCTTCATATTTTTCACACCTTTTCATGCTCTTGATGATTTTCAACACCGCTTCATTCTCCTCCTGTTTTTCAGACCGTTTCATGCTCATCTCATTTTGACACATTTTGAAGCTCTTCATATTTTTCAAACCTTTTCAGGCTCTTCATGATTTTCAACACCGTTTCATGCTCCTCTTATTTTTCAGACCGTTTCATGCTCCTCATATTTTTGACACCTTTTGAAGCTCTTCATATATTTCACACCTTTTCAAGCTCTTCATGTTTTTGAACACCGCTTCATGCTCCTCCTATTTTTCAGACTGTTTCATGCTCCCCATATTTTAGACACATTTTGAAGCTCTTCATATTTTTCACACCTTTTCAGGCTCTTGATGATTTTCAACACCGCTTCATTCTCCTCCTGTTTTTCAGACCGTTTCATGCTCATCTCATTTTGACACCTTTTGAAGCTCTTCATATTTTTCACACCTTTTGAAGCTCTTCATATTTTTCACACCTTTTGAAGCTCTTCGTATTTTTCACACCTTTTCAGGCTCTTCATGATTTTCAACACCGCTTCATGCTCCTCCTATTTTTCAGACCGTTTCATGCTCATCTCATTTTTGATACCTTTTGAAGCTCTTCATATTTGTCACACCTTTTGAAGCTCTTCATATTTTTCATATTTTTGAATCTCTTCATATTTTCACACCTTTTCAGGCTCTTCATGTTTTTCAACACCGCTTCATGCTCCTCGTATTTTTCAGACCATTTCATGCTCATCTCATTTTGACACCTTTTAAAGCTCTTCATATATTTCACACCTTTTGAAGCTCTTTATATTTTTCACACCTTTTCAGGATCTTCATGATTTTCAACATCGCTTCATCTTCCTCCTATTTTTCAGAACTTTTCATGCTCATCTCATTTTTGATACCTTTTGAAGCTCTTCATATTTGTCACACCTGTTGAAGCTCTTCATATTTTTCATATTTTTGAAGCTCTTCATATTTTTCACACCTTTTCAGGATCTTCATGATTTTCAACATCGCTTCATGCTCCCCCTATTTTTCAGACGGTTTAATCCTCCTCATGTATTTCACACCTTTTGAATCTCTTCATATTTTTCACACCTTTTCAGGCTCTTCATGTTTTTGAACACCGCTTCATGCTGCTTCTATTTTTGAGACCGTTTCATGATCCTCATATATTTGACACCTTTTTAAGCTCTTCATATTTTTCACACCTTTTCAGGCTCTTCATGTTTTTGAACACCACTTCATGCTCCTCCTAATTTTCAGACCGTTTCATGCTCCTCATATTTTTCACACCTTTTGAAGCTCTTCATATTTTTCACACCTTTCACGCTCTTCATGTTTTTGAAAATAGCTTCATGCTCCTCCTATTTTTCAGACCGTTTCATGCTCATATTTTTGACACCTTTTGTAGCTCTTCATATTTTTCACACCTTTTCAGGCTCTTCATGTTTTTCAACACCATTTCATGATCCTCCTATTTTTCAGACCGTTTCATGCTCCTCATATATTTGACACCTTTTGAAGCTCTTCATATATTTCACACCTTTTCAGGCTCTTCATGTTTTTCAACAACACTTCATGCTCCTCCTATTTTTCAGACCGTTTAATCCTCCTCATGTATTTCACACCTTTTGAAGCTCTTCATATTTTTCACACATTTTCAGGCTCTTCTTGTTTTGAACACCTTTTCTTCCTCCTCCTATTTTGCAGACCGATTCATGTTCCTCATATTTTGAAAATTTTGAAGCTCTTCATATTTTTCACATCTTTTCAGGCTCTTCATGTTTTTCAACACCGCTTCATGCTCTTCCTATTTTTCAGACCGTTTCATGCTCCTCATATTTTGGACACCTTTTGAAGCTCTTCATATTTTTCACACCTTTTCAGACTCTTAATGCTTTTCAACACCACTTCATGCTCCTTCTATTTTTCAGAGAGTTTCATGCTCTTCATGTATTTCACACCTTTTGAAGCTCTTCATATTTTTCACACCATTTCAGGCTCTTCATGATTTTCAACACCGCTTCATGCTCCTCCTATTTTTCAGACCTTTTCATGCTCATTTCTTTTTCACACCTTTAGAAGCTCTTCATATTTTTCACACCTTTTCAGGCTCTTCATGATTTTCAACACCGCTTCATGCTCCTCCTATTTTTCAGACCTTTTCATGCTCATTTCTTTTTTCACACCTTTTCAAGGTCTTCATATTTTTCACACCTTTTGAAGCTCTTCATATATTTCACACCTTTTCAGGCTCTTCATATTTTTGAACACGACTTCACGCTCCTCTTATTTTTCAGACCGTTTCATGCTCATCTCATATTTGACACTTTTTGAAGCTTTGCATATTTTTCACATCTTTTGAAACTCTTCATATTTTTCACATTTTTAAGCTCTTCATATTTTTCACACGATTTCAGACTCTTCATGTTTTTCAACACCGGTTCATGCTCCTGTTATTTATCATACCGTTTCATGCTCCTCATATTTTTGACACGTTTCTTGCTCCTCATATTTTTGACACCTTTAGAAGCTCTTCATATTTTTCACACCTTTTAAGGCTGTTCATGTTTTTCAACAACGCTTCATGCTCCTCCTATTTTTCAGACCGTTTAATCCTCCTCATGTATTTCACACCTTTTGAAGCTCTTCATATTTGTTACACATTTTCAGGCTCTTCATGTTTTTGAACACCGTTCCATGCTCCCCATATTTTGCAGACCGTTTCATTCTCCTCATATTTTTGACACCTTTTGAAGCTCTTCATATATTGCACACCTTTGCAGGCTTTTCATTTTTTTCAACACCACTTCATGCTTCTCCTATTTTTCAGAGCGTTTCATGCTCATCTGATTCTGACACCTTTTGAAACTCTTCATATTTTTCACACCTTTTCAGCCTCTTCATGATTTACAACATCGCTTCATGCTCCTCCTATTTTTCAGACCGTTTCATTCTTATCTAATTTT
Source organism: Dama dama (assembly GCF_033118175.1). NCBI lineage: Eukaryota > Metazoa > Chordata > Mammalia > Artiodactyla > Cervidae > Dama > Dama dama. Next base: position 6,087,548 of record NC_083712.1, on the reverse strand, counting down.
TCACACCTTTTGAAGGTCTTCATGTTTTTCACACCTTTTGAAGCTCTTCATATTTTTCATATTTTTGAAGGTCTTCATATTTTCTCACGTTTTCAGACTCTTCATGTTTTTCAACACCATTTCATGATCCTCCTATTTTTCAGACCGTTTCATGGTCATCTCAGTTTTGACACCTTTTGAAGCTTTGCATATTTTTCACAGCTTTTCAGGCTCTTCATGTTTTTGAACACCGTTTCATGCTCCTCCTATTTTTCAGACCGTTTCAGGCTCCTCATAATTTTCACACCTTTTGAAGCTCTTCATATTTCTCACACCTTTTCAGGCTCTTCATGTTTTTGAACACCGCTTCATGCTCCTCCTATTTTTCTGACCGTATCATGCTCCTCATATTTTTCACACCTTTTGAAGCACTTCATATTTTTCACACCTTTTCAGGCTCTTCATATTTTTGAACACGACTTCATGCCCCTCTTATTTTTCAGACCGTTTCATGCTCATCTCATTTTTGACATCTTTTGAAGCTTTGCATATTATTCACATCTTTTGAAGCTCTTCATATTTTTCACATTTTTGAAGCTCTTCATATTTTTCACACGATTTCAGACTCTTCATGTTTTTCAACACCGGTTCATGCTCCTGCTATTTATCATACCGTTTCATGCTCCCCATATTTTAGACACATTTTGAAGCTCTTCATATTTTTCACACCTTTTCAGGCTCTTGATGATTTTCAACACCGCTTCATTCTCCTCGTGTTTTTCAAACCGTTTCATGCTCATCTCATTTTGACACCTTTTGAAGCTCTTCATATTTTTCACACCTTTTGAGGCTCGTCATATTTTTCACACCTTTTGAATCTCTTCGTATTTTTCACACCTTTTCAGGCTCTTCATGATTTTCAACACCGCTTCATTCTCCTCCTGTTTTTCATACCGTTTCATGCTCATCTCATTTAGACACCTTTTGAAGCTCTTCATATTTTTCACACCTTTTGAAGCTCTTCATATTTGTCACAACTTTTGAAGCTCTTCATATTTCTCATATTTTTGAATCTCTTCATATTTTCACACCTTTTCAGGCTCTTCATGTTTTTCAACACCGCTTCATGCTCCTCGTATTTTTCAGACCATTTCATGCTCATCTCATTTTGACACCTTTTGAAGCTCTTCATATTTTTCACACCTTTTGAAGCTCTTTATATTTTTCACACCTTTTCAGGATCTTCATGATTTTCAACATCGCTTCATGTTCCTCCTATTTTTCAGAACTTTTCATGCTCATCTCATTTTTGATACCTTTTGAAGCTCTTCATATTTGTCACACCTTTTGAAGCTCTTCATATTTTTCATATTTTTGAAGCTCTTCATATTTTTCACACCTTTTCAGGATCTTCATGATTTTCAACATCGCTTCATGCTCCCCCTATTTTTCAGACGGTTTAATCCTCCTCATGTATTTCACACCTTTTGAATCTCTTCATATTTTTCACACCTTTTCAGGCTCTTCATGGTTTTGAACACCGCTTCATGCTGCTTCTATTTTTGAGACCGTTTCATGATCCTCATATATTTGACACCTTTTTAAGCTCTTCATATTTTTCACACCTTTTCAGGCTCTTCATGTTTTTGAACACCACTTCATGCTCCTCCTAATTTTCAGACCGTTTCATGCTCCTCATATTTTTCACACCTTTTGAAGCTCTTCATATTTTTCACACCTTTCACGCTCTTCATGTTTTTGAAAATAGCTTCATGCTCCTCCTATTTTTCAGACCGTTTCATGCTCATATTTTTGACACCTTTTGTAGCTCTTCATATTTTTCACACCTTTTCAGGCTCTTCATGTTTTTCAACACCATTTCATGATCCTCCTATTTTTCAGACCGTTTCATGCTCCTCATATATTTGACACCTTTTCAAGCTCTTCATATATTTCACAACTTTTCAGGCTCTTCATATTTTTCAACACCATTTCATGATCCTCGTATTTTTAAGACCGTTTTATGCTCCTCATATATTTGACACCTTTTGAAGCTCTTCATATTTTTCACACCTTTTCAGGCTCTTCATGTTTTTCAACAACACTTCATGCTCCTCCTATTTTTCAGACCGTTTAATCCTCCTCATGTATTTCACACCTTTTGAAGCTCTTCATATTTTTCACACATTTTCAGGCTCTTCTTGTTTTGAACACCTTTTCTTCCTCCTCCTATTTTGCAGACCGATTCATGTTCCTCATATTTTGAAAATTTTGAAGCTCTTCATATTTTTCACATCTTTTCAGGCTCTTCATGTTTTTCAACACCGCTTCATGCTCTTCCTATTTTTCAGACCGTTTCATGCTCCTCATATTTTGGACACCTTTTGAAGCTCTTCATATTTTTCACACCTTTTCAGACTCTTAATGCTTTTCAACACCACTTCATGCTCCTTCTATTTTTCAGAGAGTTTCATGCTCTTCATGTATTTCACACCTTTTGAAGCTCTTCATATTTTTCACACCATTTCAGGCTCTTCATGATTTTCAACACCGCTTCATGCTCCTCCTATTTTTCAGACCTTTTCATGCTCATTTCTTTTTCACACCTTTAGAAGCTCTTCATATATTTCACACCTTTTCAGGCTCTTCATGATTTTCAACACCGCTTCATGCTCCTCCTATTTTTCAGACCTTTTCATGCTCATTTCATTTTTCACACCTTTTCAAGGTCTTCATATTTTTCACATCTTTTGAAGCTCTTCATATTTTCCACACCTTTTCAGGCTCTTCATATGTTTGAACACGACTTCACGGTCCTCTTATTTTTCAGACCGTTTCATGCTCATCTCATTTTTGACACTTTTTGAAGCTTTGCATATTTTTCACATCTTTTGAAGCTCTTCATATTTTTCACATTTTTAAGCTCTTCATATTTTTCACACGATTTCAGACTCTTCATGCTTTTCAACACCGGTTCATGCTCCTGTTATTTATCATACCGTTTCATGCTCCTCATATTTTTGACACGTTTCTTGCTCCTCATATTTTTGACACCTTTAGAAGCTCTTCATATTTTTCACACCTTTTCAGGCTGTTCATGTTTTTCAACAACGCTTCATGCTCTTCCTATTTTTCAGACCTTTTAATCCTCCTCATGTATTTCACACCTTTTGAAGCTCTTCATATTTGTTACACATTTTCAGGCTCTTCATGTTTTTGAACACCGTTCCATGCTCCCCATATTTTGCAGACCGTTTCATTCTCCTCATATTTTTGACACCTTTTGAAGCTCTTCATATATTGCACACCTTTGCAGGCTTTTCATTTTTTTCAACACCACTTCATGCTTCTCCTATTTTTCAGAGCGTTTCATGCTCATCTGATTCTGACACCTTTTGAAACTCTTCATATTTTTCACACCTTTTCAGGCTCTTCATGATTTACAACATCGCTTCATGCTCCTCCTATTTTTCAGACCGTTTCATTCTTATCTAATTTTTCACACCTTTTGAAGGTCTTCATGTTTTTCACACCTTTTGAAGCTCTTCATATTTTTCATATTTTTGAAGGTCTTCATATTTTCACACGTTTTCAGACTCTTCATGTTTTTCAACACCGCTTCATGCTCCTCCTATTTTTCAGACCGTTTCATGGTCATCTCAGTTTTGACACCTTTTGAAGCTTTGCATATTTTTCACACCTTTTCAGGCTCTTCATGTTTTTGAACACCGCTTCATGCTGCTTCTATTTTTGAGACCGTTTCATGATCCTCATATATTTGACACCTTTTTAAGCTCTTCATATTTTTCACACCTTTTCAGGCTCTTCATGTTTTTGAACACCACTTCATGCTCCTCCTAATTTTCAGACCGTTTCATGCTCCTCATATTTTTCACACCTTTTGAAGCTCTTCATATTTTTCACACCTTTCACGCTCTTCATGTTTTTGAAAATAGCTTCATGCTCCTCCTATTTTTCAGACCGTTTCATGCTCATATTTTTGACACCTTTTGTAGCTCTTCATATTTTTCACACCTTTTCAGGCTCTTCATGTTTTTCAACACCATTTCATGATCCTCCTATTTTTCAGACCGTTTCATGCTCCTCATATATTTGACACCTTTTGAAGCTCTTCATATATTTCACACCTTTTCAGGCTCTTCATGTTTTTTAACACCATTTCATGATCCTCGTATTTTTAAGACCGTTTTAACTCCTCATATATTTGACACCTTTTGAAGCTCTTCATATATTTCACACCTTTTCAGGCTCTTCATGTTTTTCAACAACACTTCATGCTCCTATTTTTCAGACCGTTTAATCCTCCTCATGTATTTCACACCTTTTGAAGCTCTTCATGTTTTTCACACCTTTTCAGGCTCTTCATATTTTTGCACACGACTTCATGCCCCTCTTATTTTTCTGACCGTTTCATGCTCATCTCATTTTTGACATCTTTTGAAGCTTTGCATATTATTCACATCTTTTGAAGCTCTTCATATTTTTCACATTTTTGAAGCTCTTCATATTTTTCACACGATTTCAGACTCTTCATGTTTTTCAACACCGGTTCATGCTCCTGGTATTTATCATACCGTTTCATGCTCCCCATATTTTAGACACATTTTGAAGCTCTTCATATTTTTCACACCTTTTCAGGCTCTTGATGATTTTCAACACCGCTTCATTCTCCTCCTGTTTTTCAGACCGTTTCATGCTCATCTCATTTTGACACCTTTTGAAGCTCTTCATATTTTTCACACCTTTTGAAGCTCTTCATATTTTTCACACCTTTTGAATCTCTTCGTATTTTTCACACCTTTTCAGGCTCTTCATGATTTTCAACACCGCTTCATGCTCCTCCTATTTTTCAGACCGTTTCATGCTCATCTCATTTTTGATACCTTTTGAAGCTCTTCATATTTGTCACAACTTTTGAAGCTCTTCATATTTTTCATATTTTTGAATCTCTTCATATTTTCACACCTTTTCAGGCTCTTCATGTTTTTCAACACCGCTTCATGCTCCTCGTATTTTTCAGACCATTTCATGCTCATCTCATTTTGACACCTTTTGAAGCTCTTCATATTTTTCACACCTTTTGAAGCTCTTTATATTTTTCACACCTTTTCAGGATCTTCATGATTTTCAACATCGCTTCATGTTCCTCCTATTTTTCAGAACTTTTCATGCTCATCTCATTTTTGATACCTTTTGAAGCTCTTCATATTTGTCACACCTTTTGAAGCTCTTCATATTTTTCATATTTTTGAAGCTCTTCATATTTTTCACACCTTTTCAGGATCTTCATGATTTTCAACATCGCTTCATGCTCCCCCTATTTTTCAGACGGTTTAATCCTCCTCATGTATTTCACACCTTTTGAATCTCTTCATATTTTTCACACCTTTTCAGGCTCTTCATGTTTTTGAACACCGCTTCATGCTCCTCCTAATTTTCAGACCGTTTCATGCTCCTCATATTTTTCACACCTTTTGAAGCTCTTCATATTTTTCACACCTTTCACGCTCTTCATGTTTTTGAAAATAGCTTCATGCTCCTCCTATTTTTCAGACCGTTTCATGTTCATATTTTTGACACCTTTTGTAGCTCTTCATATTTTTCACACCTTTTCAGGCTCTTCATGTTTTTCAACACCATTTCATGATCCTCCTATTTTTCAGACCGTTTCATGCTCCTCATATATTTGACACCTTTTCAAGCTCTTCATATATTTCACAACTTTTCAGGCTCTTCATGTTTTTCAACACCATTTCACGATCCTCGTATTTTTAAGACCGTTTTATGCTCCTCATATATTTGACACCTTTTGAAGCTCTTCATATATTTCACACCTTTTCAGGCTCTTCATGTTTTTCAACAACACTTCATGCTCCTCCTATTTTTCAGACCGTTTAATCCTCCTCATGTATTTCACACCTTTTGAAGCTCTTCATATTTTTCACACATTTTCAGGCTCTTCTTGTTTTGAACACCTTTTCTTCCTCCTCCTATTTTGCAGACCGATTCATGTTCCTCATATTTTGAAAATTTTGAAGCTCTTCATATTTTTCACATCTTTTCAGGCTCTTCATGTTTTTCAACACCGCTTCATGCTCTTCCTATTTTTCAGACCGTTTCATGCTCCTCATATTTTGGACACCTTTTGAAGCTCTTCATATTTTTCACACCTTTTCAGACTCTTAATGCTTTTCAACACCACTTCATGCTCCTTCTATTTTTCAGAGAGTTTCATGCTCTTCATGTATTTCACACCTTTTGAAGCTCTTCATATTTTTCACACCATTTCAGGCTCTTCATGATTTTCAACACCGCTTCATGCTCCTCCTATTTTTCAGACCTTTTCATGCTCATTTCTTTTTCACACCTTTAGAAGCTCTTCATATTTTTCACACCTTTTCAGGCTCTTCATGATTTTCACACCTTTTCAGGCTCTTCATATGTTTGAACACGACTTCACGGTCCTCTTATTTTTCAGACCGTTTCATGCTCATCTCATTTTTGACACTTTTTGAAGCTTTGCATATTTTTCACATCTTTTGAAGCTCTTCATATTTTTCACATTTTTAAGCTCTTCATATTTTTCACACGATTTCAGACTCTTCATGTTTTTCAACACCGGTTCATGCTCCTGTTATTTATCATACCGTTTCATGCTCCTCATATTTTTGACACGTTTTTTGCTCCTCATATTTTTGACACCTTTAGAAGCTCTTCATATTTTTCACACCTTTTCAGGCTGTTCATGTTTTTCAACAACGCTTCATGCTCCTCCTATTTTTCAGACCGTTTAATCCTCCTCATGTATTTCACACCTTTTGAAGCTCTTCATATTTGTTACACATTTTGACGCTCTTCATGTTTTTGAACACCGTTTCATGCTCCTCAGATTTTTGACACCTTTTGAAGCTCTTCATATTTTTCACACCTTTCATGCTCTTCATGTTTTTCAACACGGTTTCATCCTCCTCCTATTTTCAAAGCCTTTCATGCTCTTCATACTTTTGACACCTTTTGAAGCTCTTCGTATATTTCACACCTATTCAAGCTCTTCATGTTTTTGAACACCACTTCATGCTCCTCATATTTTTCACACCTTTTGAAGCTCTTCATAATTTTCACACATTTTCAGGCTCTTCATGTTTTTGAACACCTTTTCATGCTCCTCCTATTTTTCAGACAGTTTCATGCTCCTCATATTTTTGACACCTTTTGAAGCTCTTCATATTTTTCACACCTTTTCAGGCTCTTCATGTTTTTCAACACCGCTTCATTCTCCTCCTATTTTTCAGACCGTTTCATGCTCCTCATATTTTTGACACGTTCTGAACCTATTCATGTATTTCACACCTTTTCAGGCTCTTCATATTTTTCAACACAGTTTCATGCTCCTATTTTTCAGACCGTTTCATGCTCCTCATATTTTCCACAACTTTTGAAGCTCTTCATATTTTTCACAGGTTTTCAGTCTCTTCATGTTTTTGAACACCATTTCATGCTCCTCCTATTTTTCAGACCGTTTCATGCTTCTCATATTTTTGACACCATTTGAAACTCTTCATATTTTTCATACATTTTCACGCTCTTCATGTTTTTGAACCCTTTTCAAGCTCCTCATATTTTTGACACCTTTTTAAGCTGTTCATATTTTTCACACCTTTTTAGGCTCTTCATGTTTTTGAACACCATTTCATCATCCTCATATTTTTGACACCTTTGAAGCTCTTTATATTGTTCACAACTTTTCAGACTCTTTCTGTTTTTCAACACCGCTTCAATTTTCTCCTATTTTTCAGACCGTTTCATGTTTCTCATATTTTTGACACCTTTTGAAGCTCTTAATAGTTTTCACACCTTTTCAGGCTCTTCATGTTTTTCACACCTTTTCAGGCTGTCATGTTTTTGAACACCATTTCATGCTCCTCCTATTTTTCAGACCGTTTGATGCTCCTCATATTTTTGACCCCTTTTGTAGCTCTTCATATTTTTCATACCTTTTCAGGCTCTTCATGTTTTCAACACCGCTTCATGCTCCTCCTATTTTTCAGACGGTTTCATGCTCCTCATATTTTTGACACCTTTTGAAGCTCTTCATATATTTCACACCTTTTCAGGCTCTTCATGTTTTTGAACACCACTTCATGCTCCTCAAATTTTTGACAACTTTTGAAGCTCTTCATATATTTCACACCTTTTCAGGCTCTTCATGTTTTTGAACACCGCTTCATGCTCCTTAAATTTTTGACAACTTTTGAAGCTCTTCATATATTTCACACCTTTCAGGCTCTTCATGTTTTTCAACACCGGTTCATGCTCCTCCTATTTTTCAGACGGTTTCATGCTCCTCATTTTTTCGACACCTTTTGAAGCTCTTCATATATTTCACACCTTTTCAGGCTCTTCATGTTTTTGAACACCGCTTCATGCTCCTCAAATTTTTAACAACTTTTGAAGCTCTTCATATATTTCACACCTTTCAAGCTCTTCATGTTTTTCAACACCGCTTCATGCTCCTCCTATTTTTCAGACCGTTTCATGCTCCTCATTTTTTCGACACCTTTTGAAGCTCTTCATATATTTCACACCTTTTCAGGCTCTTCATGTTTTTGAACACGGCTTCATGCTCCTCAAATTTTTGACAACTTTTGAAGCTCTTCATATATTTCACACCTTTCAGGCTCTTCATGTTTTTCAACACCGCTTCATGCTCCTCCTAATTTTCAGACCGTTTCATGCTCCTCATATTTTTCACACCTTCATGCTCTTCAAGTTTTTCAACACCGCTTCATGCTCCTCTTTTTTTTCAGACCGTTTCATGCTCCTCATACTTTTGACACCTTTTGCAGCTCTTCATACATTTCACTCCTTTTCAGGCTCTTCATGTTTTTCAACACAACTTCATGCTCCTCCTATTTTTCAGACCGTTTCATGCTCCTCATATTTTTGACACCTTTTGAAGCTGTTCATATTTTTCACACATTTTCATGCTCTTCATGTTTTTGAACACCTTTTCAAACTCCTCATATTTTTGACACGTTTTGAAGCTGTTCATATTTTTCACACTTTTTTCAGGCTCTTCATGTTTTTCAAAACCGCTTCATGCTGCTCCTATTTTTCAAATCGTTTCATGCACCTCATATTTTGACAACTTTTGAAGCACTTCACATTTTTCACACCTTTTGAAGCTCTTCATATTGTTCCCACCTTTTCAGGCTCTTCATGTTTTTCAACACCGCTTCAGGCTCCTCCTATTTTTCATACCGTTTCATGCTCCTCATATTTTTGACACCTTTTTAAGCTCTTCGTATATTTCACTCATTTCAGGCTCTTCATGTTTTTCAACACCATTTCATGCTCCTCTTATTTCTCAGACCGTTTCATGCTCCTCATATTTTTGACACTTTTTGAAGCTCTTCATATTTTTCACACCTTTTCAGGCTCTTCATGTTTTTCAACACTGCTTCTTGCTCCTCCTATTTTTCAGACCGTTTCATGCTCCTCATATTTTTGACACCTTTTGAAGCTCTTCATATATTTCACACCTTATCAGGCTTTTCATGTTTTTGAACACCGCTTTTTGCGCCTCCTATTTTTCACACCTTTTGAAGCTCTTAGTATATTTCATACCTTTTCAAGCTCTTCATGTTTTTGAACACCACTTCATGCTCCTCATATTTTCACACCTTTTGAAGCTCTTCATATTTTTCACACCTTTTCAGGCTCTTCATGTTTTTCAACACCGCTTCATGCTCTTCCTATTTTTCAGACCGTTTCATGCTCCTCATATTTTTGACACCTTTTGAAGCTCTTCATATTTTTCACACCTTTTCATGCTCTTCATGTTTTTGAACACCGCTTCATGTTCCTCCTATTTTTCAGACCGGTTCATGCTCCTCATATTTTTGACACCTTTTGAAGCTCTTCATATTTTTCACAACTTTTCATGTTTTTCATGTTTTTCAACACCGCTTCATGCTTCTCCTATTTTTCAGACCGTTTCATGCTCCTCATATTTTTGACACCTTTTGAAGCTCTTCATATTTTTCACACATTTTCAGGCTCTTCATGTTTTTCAACACCGATTCATGCTCCTTATATTTTTGACACCTTTTGAAGCTCTTCATACATTTCACATGTTTTCAGGCTCTTCATGTTTTTCAAAGCCACTTCATGCTTCTCCTATTTTTCAGACCGTTTCATGCTCCTCGTATTTTTGACACCTTTTGAAGCTCTTCATATATTTCACACGTTTTCAGGCTCTTCATGTTTTTCAACACCACTTCATGCTTCTCCTATTTTTCAGACCGTTTTATGCTCCTCGTATTTTTCACACCTTTTGAAGCTCTTCATATTTTTCAACCTTTTTAGGCTCTTCATGTTTTTGAACACGGTTTCATGCTCCTTCTATTTTTCAAACTGTGTCATGCTCATCTCATTTTTAACAACTTTTGAAGTCTTCATATTTTTCACACCTTTTGAAGCTCTTCATATTTCTCAAACGTTTTCAGGCTCTCCATGTTTTTCAACACCCCTTCTTGCTCATCCTATTTTTCAGACCGTTTCATGCTCCTCATATTTTTGACACGTTTTGAAGCTCTTCATATATTTCATACCTTTTCAGGCTCTTCATGTTTTTGAACACCGTTTCATGCTCCTCGTATTTTTCAGACAGTTTCATGCTCCTCATATTTTTGACACCTTTTGAAGCTCTTCATATTTTTCACACCTTTTCAGGCTCTTCATGTTTTTCAAAGCCACTTCATGCTTCTCCTATTTTTCAGACCGTTTCATGCTCCTCTCATTTCTGACACCTTTTGAAGCTCTTCATATTTTTCACAACTTTTCATGTTTTTCATGTTTTTCAACACCCCTTCATGCTTCTCCTATTTTTCAGACCGTTTCATGCTCCTCATATTTGTGACACCTTTTGAAGCTCTTCATATTTTTCACACATTTTCAGGCTCTTCATGTTTTTCAACACCGATTCATGCTCCTTATATTTTTGACACCTTTTGAATCTCTTCATATTTTTCACACCTTTTCAGGCTCTTCATGTTTTTGACCACCACTTGTGTTCCTCCTATTTTTCAGACCGTTTCATGCTCCTCATATTTTTGACACCTTTTGAAGCTCTTCATACATTTCACATGTTTTCAGGCTCTTCATGTTTTTCAACACCACTTCATGCTTCTCCTATTTTTCAGACCGTTTTATGCTCCTCGTATTTTTGACACCTTTTGAAGCTCTTCATATATTTCACACGTTTTCAGGCTCTTCATGTTTTTCAACACCACTTCATGCTTCTCCTATTTTTCAGACCGTTTTATGCTCCTCGTATTTTTCACACCTTTTGAAGCTCTTCATATTTTTCAACCTTTTTAGGCTCTTCATGTTTTTGAACACGGTTTCATGCTCCTTCTATTTTTCAAACTGTGTCATGCTCATCTCATTTTTAACAACTTTTGAAGTCTTCATATTTTTCACACCTTTTGAAGCTCTTCATATTTCTCAAACGTTTTCAGGCTCTCCATGTTTTTCAACACCCCTTCTTGCTCATCCTATTTTTCAGACCGTTTCCTGCTTCTCTCATTTCGGACACATTTTGAAGCTCTTCATATATTTCACACATTTTCAGGCTCTTCATGTTTTTCAACATAACTTCATGCTCCTCCTATTTTTCAGACCGTTTCATACTCATCTCGCTTTTGACACATTTTGAAGCTCTTCCTATTTTCCACACCTTTTGAAGCTCTTCATATTTTTCAAACGTTTTCAGGCTCTTAATCTTTTTCAACACCGCTTCTTGCTCCTCCTATTTTTCAGACCGTTTCATGCTCCTCATATTTTTGACACCTTTTGAAGGTCTTCATATCTTTCACACCTTTTCAGGCTCTTCATGTTTTTGAACACCGTTTCATGCTCCTCGTATTTTTCAGACAGTTTCATGCTCCTCATATTTTTGACACCTTTTGAAGCTCTTCATATTTTTCACACCTTTTCAGGCTCTTCATGTTTTTCAAAGCCACTTCATGCTTCTCCTATTTTTCAGACCGTTTCATGCTCCTCTCATTTCTGACACCTTTTGAAGCTCTTCATATATTTCACACATTTTCAGGCTCTTCATGTTTTTCAACACCACTTCATGCTCCTCCTATTTTTCAGACCGTTTCATGCTCCTCATGTATTTCACACCATTTGAAGCTCTTTATATTTTTCACACATTTTAGGCTCTTCATGTTTTTGAACACGATTTCAGGCTCCTCCTATTTTTCGGACTGTTTCATGCTCATCTCATTTTTGACACCTTTTGAAGCTCTTCATATTTTTCACAACTTTTGAATCTCTTCATATTTCTCAAACGTTTTCAGGCTCTTCATGTTTTTCAACACCACTTCTTGCTCATCCTCTTTTTCAGACCGTTTCATGTTTCTATCATTTCTGACAACTTTTGAAGCTCTTCATATATTTCACACATTTTCAGGCTCTTCATGTTTTTCAACACCTCTTCATGCTCCTCCTATTTTTCAGACCGTTTCATGCTCATCTCACTTTTGACACATTTTGAAGCTCTTCATATTTTCCACAACTTTTGAAGCTCTTCATATTTTTCATATTTTTGAAGCTCTTCATATTTTCACACGTTTTCAGACTCTTCATGTTTTTCAAAACCGCTTCATGCTCCTCCTATTTTTCAGAGAGTTTCATGCTCCTCATGTATTTCACACCTTTTGAAGCTCTTCATATTTTCCACACCTTTTCAGGCTGTTCTTGTTTTTGAACACCGTTTCATGCTGCTCCTATTTTTCAGACCGTTTAATGCTCCTCATATTTTTGACATTTTTTGAAGCTCTTCATATTTTTCCCACCTTTTCAGGCTCTTCATGTATTTGAACACCGCTTCATGCTCCTGCTATTTTTCAGCCCGTTTCATGCTCCTCCTATTTTTCACACCTTTTGAAGCTCTTCATATTTTTCACACCTTTTCAGGCTCTTCATGTTTTTCAAAGCCACTTCATGCTTCTCCTATTTTTCAGACCGTTTCATGCTCCTCTCATTTCTGACACCTTTTGAAGCTCTTCATATATTTCACACATTTTCAGGCTCCCCATGTTTTTCAACACGGCTTCATGATCCTCCTGTTTTTCAGACTGTTTCATGCTCCTCATATTTTAACACGTTTTGAAGATCTTCATATTTTTCACACATTTTCAGGCTCTTCATGTTTTTCAAAACCGATTCATGCTCCTCCTATGTTTCAGACCGTTTCATGCTCCTCATATTTTGACACCTTTTGAAGCTCTTCATATTTTTCACACCTTTTCAGGCTCCCCATGTTTTTCAACACCGCTTCATGCTCGTCCTATTTTCCAGACCGTTTCATGCTCGTCTCATTTTTGACACCTTTTGAAGCTCTTCATATTTCTCACCACTTTTAAGCTCTTCATGTTTTTCACACGTTTTCAGGCTCTTCATGTTTTTCAACACGGTTTCATGCTCCTCCTATTTTTCAGACCGTTTCATGCTCCTCATATTTTTGACACCTTTTGAAGCTCTTCATATTTTTTACACCTTTTCAGGCTCTTCATGTTTTTCAACACTGCTTCATGCTCTTCCTATTTTTCAGACCGTTTCATGCACCTCATATTTTTGACACCTTTTGAAGCTCTTCATATTTTTCACACCTTTTCATGCTCTTCATGTTTTTGAACACCGCTTCATGCTCCTCCTATTTTTCAGACCGGTTCATTCTCCTCATATTTATGACACCTTTTGAAGCTCTTCATATTTTTCACAACTTTTCATGTTTTTCATGTTTTTCAACACCGCTTCATGCTTCTCCTATTTTTCAGACCGTTTCATGCTCCTCATATTTTTGACACCTTTTGAAGCTCTTCATATTTTTCACACCTTTTTAGGCTCTTCGTGTTTTTGAACACGATTTCAGGCTCCTCCTATTTTTCGGACTGTTTCATGCTCATCTCATTTTTGACACCTTTTGAAGCTCTTCATATTTTTCACACCTTTTGAATCTCTTCATATTTCTCAAACGTTTTCAGGCTCTTCATGTTTTTCAACACCCCTTCTTGCTCATCCTATTTTTCAGACCGTTTCATGTTTCTATCATTTCTGACAACTTTTGAAGCTCTTCATATATTTCACACATTTTCAGGCTCTTCATGTTTTTCAACACCACTTCATGCTCCTCCTATTTTTCAGACCGTTTCATGCTCATCTCACTTTTGACACATTTTGAAGCTCTTCATATTTTCCACACCTTTTGAAGCTCTTCATATTATTCATATTTTTGAAGCTCTTCATATTTTCACACGTTTTCAGACTCTTCATGTTTTTCAAAACCGCTTCATGCTCCTCCTATTTTTCAGAGAGTTTCATGCTCCTCATGTATTTCACACCTTTTGAAACTCTTCATATTTTCCACACCTTTTCAGGCTGTTCATGGTTTTCAACACCACTTCATGCTCCTCCTATTTTTCAGACCGTTTCATGCTCATCTCACATTTGACACATTTTGAAGCTCCTCATATTTTCCACACCTTTTGAAGCTCTTCATATTTTTCATATTTTTGAAGCTCTTCATATTTTCACACGTTTTCAGACTCTTCATGTTTTTCAAAACCGCTTCATGCTCCTCCTATTTTTCAGAGAGTTTCATGCTCCTCATGTATTTCACACCTTTTGAAGCTCTTCATATTTTCCACACCTTTTCAGGCTGTTCATGTTTTTGATCACCGTTTCATGCTGCTCCTATTTTTCAGACCGTTTAATGCTCCTCATATTTTTCACACCTTTTGAACCTCTTCATATTTTTCACACCTTTTCAGGCTCTTCATGTATTTGAACACCGCTTCATGCTCCTGCTATTTTTCAGACCGTTTCTTTCTCCTCATATTTTTGACACCTTTTGAAGCTCTTAATATATTTCACACCTTTTCAGACTCTTCATGATTTCCAGCACCGTTTCATACTCCTCCTATTTTTCAGACCGTTTCATGCTCATCTCACTTTGACACATTTTGAAGCTCTTCATATTTTCCACACCTTTTGAAGCTCTTCATATTTTTCAAACGTTTTCAGGCTCTTCATTTTTTTCAACACTGCTTCTTGCTCCTCCTATTTTTCAGATCGTTTCATGCTCCTCATATTTTTCACACCTTTTGAAGCTCTTCATATTTTTCACACCTTTTCAGGCTCTTCATGTTTATTACAACGCTGCATGCTGCTCCTATTTTTCAGACCGTTTCATGCTCCTCAAATATTTGACACCTTTTGAAGATCTTCATATTTTTCACACGTTTTCAGGGTCTTCATGTTTTTTACACCGCTTCATGCTCCTCCTATTTTTCAGACTGTTTCATGCTCCTCCTATTTTTGACACCTTTTGAAGCTCTTCATATTTCACACCATTTCAGGCTCTTTATGTTTTTGAACACCGTTTAATGCTCCTCCTATTTTTCAGACCGTTTCATGCTCCTCATATTTTTGACACCTTTTGAAGCTCTTCATATTTTACCCACCTTTTCAGGCTCTTCATGTTTATCAACACCGTTTCATGCACCTCATGTATTTCCAACCGTTTGAAGCTCTTCATATTTTTCACAACTTTTCAGGCTCTTCATGTTTTTGAACACGGTTTCATGCTCCTCCTGTTTTTCAGACCGTTTCATGCTCCTCATGTATTTCACACCTTTTAAAGCTCTTCATATTTTTCACACCTTTTCAGGCTCTTCATTTTTTGAACACAGTTTCATTCTCCTCCTATTTTTCAGACCGTTTCATGATCCTCATATTTTTGACACCTTTTGAAGCTCTTCATATTTTACCCACCTTTTCAGGCTCTTCATGTTTGTCAACACCGTTTCATGCACCTCATGTATTTCCAACCGTTTGAAGCTCTTCATATTTTTCACACCTATTCAGTCTCTTCATGTTTTTCAACACCACTTCATGCTCCTCCTATTTTTCAGACCGTTTCATGCTCCTCTTATTTTTGACACATTGTGAAGCTCTTCATATTTTCCACACCTTTTGAAGCTCTTCATATTTTTCAAACGTTTTCAGGCTCTTCATGTTTTTCAACACCTCTTCTTGCTCCTCCTATTTTTCAGACCGTTTCATGCTCCTCATATTTTTGAAACATTTTGAAGCTCTACATATTTTTCACACCTTTTCAGGCTCTTCATGTTTTTGCACACCGTTTCATGCTGCTCCAATTTTTCAGATCGTTTCATGCTCCTCATATTTTTGACACCTTTTGAAGCTCTTCATATTTTACACACCTTTTAATGCTCTTCATGATTTTGAACACCGCTTGATGCTCCTCCTATTATTCAGACCGTTTCATGCTCCTCTTATTTCTGACACCTTTTGAAACTCTTCATATTTTTGACACCTTTTGAAGCTCTTCATATTTTACACACTTTTTCAGGCTCTTAATGTTTTTCCACACCGCTTCATGCTCCTCGTATTTTTCAGACATTTTCATGCGCCTCCTCTTTTTAACACCTTTTGAAGATCTTCATATTTTTCACACCTTTTCAGGCTCTTCATGTTTTTCCGCACCGCTTCCTGCTCTTCCTTTTTTTCAGACCGTTCCATGCTCCTCATATTTTTGACTCCTTTTGAAGCTCTTCATATTTTGCACACCTTTTCAGGCTCTTTATGTTTTTCAACACCACTTCATGCTCCTCCTTTTTTTCAGACTGTTTCATGCTACTATTATTTTTGACACCTTTTGAAGCTCTTCATATTTTTCACACCTTTTCAGGGTCTTCATGTTTTTCAACACCGCTTCATGCTCCTCCTATTTTTGATACCTTTTGAAGCTGTTCATATATTTCACACCTATTCAGGCGTTTCATGTTTTTGAACACCGTTTCATGCTCCTCATATTTTGACAGTTTTTGATGCTCTTCATATTATTCACAGCTTTTCAGGCTCTTCATGTTTTTCAACACCACTTCATGCTCCTATTTTTCAGACCGTTTCCTGCTCCTCATATTTTTGTCACATTTTCAAACTCTTCATATTTTTCACACCTTTTCAGGCTCTTCATGTTTTTCAACACTGGTTCATGCTCCTCCTATTTTTCATACCGCTTCATGCTCCTTCTATTTTTGACACCTTTTGAAGCTCTTCATATTTTTCAAACCTTTTCAAGCTCTTCATGTTTTTCAACACCGCTTCATTTTCCTACCATTTTTCAGACCGTTTCATGCTCCTCATATTTTTGACACCTTTTGAAGCTCTTCATATTTTTCACACCTTTTCTTGCTTTCCATGTTTTTGAACACCGTTTCATGCTCCTCATATTTTTGACACCTTTGAAGCTCTTCAAAATTTTGACACCTTTTGAAGCTCTTCATATATTTCACACCTTTTCAGTCTCTTCATGTTTTTCAATGCCACTTCATGCTCCTCCTATTTTTCAGAGCGTTTCATGCTCCTCATATTTTTGACACCTTTTGAAGCTCTTCCTATTTTTCACAACTTTTCAGGCTCTTTATATTTTTCAACACCACTTCATGCTCCTCCTATTTTTCAGACCGTTTCATGCTCCTCTTATTTTGACACCTTTTGAAGCTCTTCATATTTTTCACACCTTTTCAGGCTGTTCATGTTTTTCAACACCGCTTCATGCTTCTCATATTTTTCAGACCGTTTCATGCTCATCTTATTTTTGACAACTTGTGAAGCTCCTCATATTTTTCACACGTTTTCAGGCTCTTCATGTCCTTCAAGACCGCTTCATGCTCCTCCTGTTTTTCAGACCTTTTCATGCTCCTAATATTTTTGACACCTTTTGAAGCTCTTCATATATTTCACACCTTTTCAGGCCCCTCATGCTTTTCAACACCGCTTCATGCTCCTCCTATATTTCAGACCATTTCATGCTCCTCAAATTTTTGACACCTTTTGAAGCTCTTCATTTATTTCACACCTTTTCAGGATCTTCATGTTTGTGAACATCGCTTCATGCACCTCCTAATTTTCAGACCGTTTCATGCTCCTCATATTTTTGACACCTTTTGAAGCTCTTCATATATTTCACACCTTTTCGATCTCTTCATGTTTTTCACACCTTTTCAGGCTCTTCATGTTTTTCAACACCCCTTCATGCTCCTCCTATTTTTCAGACCGTTTCATGCTCCTCATATTTTTGACACCTTTTGAAGCTCTTCATATATTTCACACCTTTTCGATCTCTTCATGTTTTTCACACCTTTTCAGGCTCTTCATGTTTTTCAACACCCCTTCATGCTCCTCCTATTTTTCAGATCGTTTCATGCTCCTCATATTTTTGACACCTTTTGAAGCACTGCATATATTTCCACATTTTCAGGCTCTTCATGATTTTGAACACGGTTTCATTCTCCTCCTATTTTTCAGGCCATTTCATGCTCCTCATATTTTTGACACCTTTTGAATCTCTTCATAATTTTCACACCTTTTCAGGCTCTTCAATTTTTCAACACCACATAATGCTCCTCTTATTTTTTAGACCGTTTCATGCTCCTCATATTTTTGACACCTTTTGAAGCTCTTCATAAATTTCACACCTTTTCAAACTCTTCATGTTTTTCACACATTTTCAGGCTCTTCATGTTTTTCAACACCGCTTCTTGCTCCTCCTATTTTTCAGACCGTTTCCTGCTCCTCATATTTTTGACACGTTTTGAAGCTCTTCATATTTTTCACACATTTTCAGACTCTTCATGTTTTTCAACACCGCTCCATGCTCCTCTTATTCATCATACCGTTTCATGCTCCTCATATTTTTGACACCTTTTGAAGCTCTTCATAGATTTCACACATTTTCAGGCGCTTCATGTTTTTCAACACCGCCTCTTGCTCCACCTTTTTTTCAGACCGTTTCATGCTCCTCATATTTTTGACTCCTTTTGAAGCTCTTCATGTTTTTCACACCATTTCAGGCTCTTCATGTTTTTCAACACCGCTTCATGCTCCTCCTATTTTTCAGACTGTTTCATGCTCCTCAGATTATTGACACCTTTTGAAGCTCTTCATGTATTTCACAGATTTCAATCGCTTCATGTTTTTCAACAGTACCTCTTGCTCCTCCTTTTTTTCAGACCCTTTCCTGCTCCTCATATTTTTGACTCCTTTTGAAGCTCTTCATATTTTTCACACCTTTTCAGGCTCTTCATGTTTTTCAACAATGCCTCATGTTCCTCCTATTTTTTATACCGTTTCATGCTCGTCATATTTATGACACCTTTTGAAGCTCTTCATATCTTTCACAGCTTTTCAGGCTCTTCATGTTTTCAACACCGTTTCTTGCTCCTCCTATTTTTCAGACGGTTTCATGGTCCTCATATTTTTCACACTTTTTCAAGCTCTTCATGTTATTCACACCTTTTCAGGCTGTCATGTTTTTGAACACCATTTCATGCTCCTCCTATTTTTCAGACCGTTTCATGCTCCTCATATTTTTGACCCCTTTTGAAGCTCTTCATATTTTCACACCTTTTCAGGCTCTTCATATTCTCAACACCGCTTCATGCTCCTCCTAATTTTCAGAAGGTTTCATGCTCCTCATATTTTTGACACCTTTTGAAGCTCTTCATAAATTTCACACCTTTTCAGGCTCTTCATGTTTTTGAACACCACTTCATGCTCCTCAAATTTTTGACAATTTTTGAAGCTCTTCATATATTTCACACCTTTTCAGGCTCGTCATGTTTTTGAACACCGCTTCATGCTCCTCAAATTTTTGACAACTTTTGAAACTCTTCATATATTTCACACCTTTCAGGCTCTTCATGTTTTTCAACACTGCTTCATGCTCCTCCTATTTTTCAGACGGTTTAATGCTCCTCATATTTTTGACGCCTTTTGAAGCTCTTCATATATTTCACACCTTTTCAGGCTCTTCATGTTTTTGAACACCGCTTCATGCTCCTCAAATTTTTGACAACTTTTGAAGCTCTTCATATATTTCACACCTTTCAGGCTCTTCATGTTTTTCAACACCGCTTCATGCTCCTCCTATTTTTCAGACGGTTTCATGCTCCTCATTTTTTCGACACCTTTTTAAGCTCTTCATATATTTCACACCTTTTCAGGCTCTTTATGTTTTTGAACACCGCTTCATGCTCCTCCTATTTTTCAGACCGTTTCATGCTCCTCATATTTTTGACACCTTTTGAAGCTCTTCATATATTTCACACCTTTTCAGGCTCTTCATGTTTTTGAACACCGCTTCATGCTCCTCAAATTTTTGACAACTTTTGAAGCTCTTCATATATTTCACACCTTTCAGGCTCTTCATGTTTTTCAACACCGCTACATCCTCCTCCTAATTTTCAGACCGTTTCATGCTCCTCATATTTTTCACTCCTTTTCATGCTCTTCATGTTTTTCAACACCGCTTCATGCTCCTCTTATTTTTCAGACCGTTTCATTCTCCTCATACTTTTGACACCTTTTGAAGCTCTTGATACATTTCACTCCTTTTCAGGCTCTTCATGTTTTTCAACACAACTTCATGCTCCTCCTATTTTTCAGACCGTTTCATGCTCCTCATATTTTTGACACCTTTTGAAGCTGTTCATATTTTTCACACATTTTCATGCTCTTCATGTTTTTGAACACCTTTTCAAACTCCTCATATTTTTGACACGTTTTGAAGCTGTTCATATTTTTCACACCTTTTCAGGCTCTTCATGTTTTTCAAAACCGCTTCATGCTGCTCCTATTTTTCAAATCGTTTCATGCACCTCATATTTTGACAACTTTTGAAGCACTTCACATTTTTCACACCTTTTGAAGCTCTTCATATTGTTCCCACCTTTTCAGGCTCTTCATGTTTTTCAACACCGCTTCAGGCTCCTCCTATTTTTCATACCATTTCATGCTCCTCATATTTTTGACACCTTTTGAAGCTCTTCGTATATTTCACTCATTTCAGGCTCTTCATGTTTTTCAACACCATTTCATGCTCCTCTTATTTTTCAGACCGTTTCAAGCTCCTCATATTTTTGACACTTTTTGAAGCTCTTCATATTTTTCACACCATTTCAGGCTCTTCATGTTTTTCAACACTGCTTCATGCTCCTCCTATTTTTCAGACCGTTTCATGCTCCTCATATTTTTGACACCTTTTGAAGCTCTTCATATTTTTCAAACCTTTTCAGGCTCTTCAAGTTTTTCAACAGCTCTTCATTCTCCTCCTATTTTTCAGGCCGTTTCAAGCTCCTCATATTTTTGACACCTTTTGAACCTCTTCATATACTTCACACCTTTTCAGGCTCTTCATGTTTTTGAACACCGCTTCATGCTCCTCCTATTTTTCAGAGAGTTTCATGCTCCTAATGTATTTCACTCCTTTTGAAGCTCTTCATATTTTTTACACCTTTTCAGGCTCTTCATGTTTTTCCACACGACTTCATGCTTCTATTTTTCAGCCCATTTCATACTCCGCATGTATTTCACACCTTTTGAAGCTCTTCATATTTTTCACACCTTTTCAGGCTCTTCATGTTTTTCAACACCTTTTCATGCCGCATATATTTTTCAGACCGTATCATGATCCTCATATTTTTAACACCTTTTGAAGCTCTTCATATTTTTCACACCTTTTCAGGCTCTTCATGTTTTTCAACACCATTTCATGCCGCATATATTTTTCAGACCGTATCATGATCCTCATATATTTAACACCTTTTGAAGCTCTTCATATTTCTCACAGCTTTTCAGGTACTTCATGTTTTTCAATACCGCTTCATGCTCCTCCTATTTTTCAGACCGTTTCATGCTCCTCACATTTTTGACACCATTTGAAGCTCTTCATATTTCTCACAGCTTTTCAGGTTCTTCATGATTTTCAACACCGCTTCATGCTTCTCCTATTTTTCAGACCGTTTCATGCTCATCTCATTTTTGCCACCTTTTGAAGCTCATCATATTTTACCACATCTTTTGAAGCTCTTCGTATTTTTCACACGTTTTCAGGCTCTTCATGTTTTTCAACACCCCTTCTTGCTCATTCTATTTTTCAGAACGTTTCATGTTTCTATCATTTCTGACAACTTTTGAAGGTCTTCATATATTTCACACATTTTCAGTCTCTTCATGTTTTTCAACACCACTTCATGCTCCTCCTATTTTTCAGACCGTTTCATGCTCGTCTCACTTTTGACACATTTTGAAGCTCTTCATATTTTCAACACCTTTTGAAGCTCTTCATATTTTTCATATTTTTGAAGCTCTTCATATTTTCACACGTTTTCAGACTCTTCATGTTTTTCAAAACCGCTTCAAGCTCCTCCTATTTTTCAGAGAGTTTCATGCTCCTCATGTATTTCACACGTTTTGAATCTCGTCATATTTTTCACAACTTTTCAGGCTGTTCATGTTTTTGAACACCGTTTCATGCTGCTCCAATTTTTCAGACCGTTTAATGCTCCTCATATTTTTGACATTTTTTGAAGCTCTTCATATTTTTCACACCTTTTCAGGCTCTTCATGTTTTTGAACACCGCTTCATGCTCCTGCTATTTTTCAGCCCGTTTCATGCTCCTCCTATTTTTCACACCTTTTGAAGCTCTTCATATTTTTCATACATTTTCATGCTCTTCATGTTTTTGAACCCTTTTCAAGCTCCTCATATTTTTGACACCTTTTTAAGCTGTTCATATTTTTCACACCTTTTCAGGCTCTTCATGTTTTTGAACACCATTTCATCCTCCTCATATATTTGACACCTTTGAAGCTCTTCATATTGTTCACAACTTTTCAGACTCTTCATGTTTTTCAACACCGCTTCAATCTTCTCCTATTTTTCAGACGGTTTCATGTTTCTCATATTTTTGACACCTTTTGAAGCTCTTAATAGTTTTCACACCTTTTCAGGCTCTTCATGTTTTTCAACACAGCTTCATGCTCCTCCTATTTTTCAGACTGTTTCATGCTCCTCATATTTTTGACACATTTTGAAGCTCTTCATATATTTCACTCATTTCAGGCTCTTCATGTTTTTCAACACTGCTTCATGCTCCTCCTATTTTTCAGACCGTTTCATGCTCCTCATATATTTGACACTTTTTGAAGCTCTTCATATTTTTCACACCTTTTCAGGCTCTTAATGTTTTTCAACACTGCTTCATGCTCCTCCTATTTTTCAGACCGTTTCATGCTCGTCATATTTTTGACACCTTTTGAAGCTCTTCATATTTTTCACACATTTTCAGGCTGTCATGTTTTTGAACACCGCTTCATGCTGCTTCTAATTTTCAGACCGTTTCATGCGCCTCATATTTTTCACACCTTTTGAAGCTCTTCATATTTTTCACACCTTTTCAGGCTCTTCATGTTTTTCAACACCGCTCCATGCTCCTCTTATTCATCATACCGTTTCATGCTCCTCATATTTTTGACACCTTTTGAAGCTCTTCATAGATTTCACACATTTTCAGGCGCTTCATGTTTTTCAACACCACCTCTTCCTCCTCCTTTTTTTCAGACCGTTTCATGCTCCTCATATTTTTGACTCCTTTTGAAGCTCTTCATGTTTTTCACACCATTTCAGGCTCTTCATGTTTTTCAACACCGCTTCATGCTCCTCCTATTTTTCAGACTGTTTCATGCTCCTCAGATTATTGACACCTTTTGAAGCTCTTCTTATTTCACAGATTTCAGTCGCTTCATGTTTTTCAATACCACCTCTTGCTCCTCCTTTTTTTCAGACCCTTTCCTGCTCCTCATATTTTTGACTCCTTTTGAAGCTCTTCATATTTTTCACACCTTTTCAGGCTCTTCATGTTTTTCAACAATGCCTCATGTTCCTCCTATTTTTCAGACCGTTTCATGCTCGTCCTATTTATGACACCTTTTGAAGCTCTTCATATCTTTCACAGCTTTTCAGGCTCTTCATGTTTTCAACACCGTTTCTTGCTCCTCCTATTTTTCAGACGGTTTCATGATCCTCATATTTTTCACACTTTTTCAAGCTCTTCATGTTTTTCACACCTTTTCAGGCTGTCATGTTTTTGAACACCATTTCATGCTCCTCCTATTTTTCAGACCGTTTCATGCTCCTCATATTTTTGACCCCTTTTATAGCTCTTCATATTTTTCATACCTTTTCAGGCTCTTCATGTTTTCAACATCGCTTCATGCTCCTCCTATTTTTCAGACGGTTTCATGCTCCTCATATTTTTGACACCTTTTGAAGCTCTTCATAAATTTCACACCTTTTCAGGCTCTTCATGTTTTTGAACACCGCTTCATGCTCCTCAAATTTTTGACAACTTTTGAAGCTCTTCATATATTTCACACCTTTCAGGCTCTTCATGTTTTTCAACACCGCTTCATGCTCCTCCTATTTTTGAGTCGGTTTCATGCTCCTCATTTTTTCGACACCTTTTGAAGCTCTTCATATATTTCACACCTTTTCAGGCTCTTCATGTTTTTGAACACCGCTTCATGCTCCTCAAATTTTTGACAACTTTTGAAGCTCTTCATATATTTCACACCTTTCAGGCGCTTCATGTTTTTCAACACCGCTACATCCTCCTCCTAATTTTCAGACCGTTTCATGCTCCTCATATTTTTCACTCCTTTTCATGCTCTTCATGTTTTTCAACACCGCTTCATGCTCCTCTTATTTTTCAGACCGTTTCATTCTCCTCATACTTTTGACACCTTTTGAAGCTCTTCATACATTTCACTCCTTTTCAGGCTCTTCATGTTTTTCAACACAACTTCATGCTCCTCCTATTTTTCAGACCGTTTCATGCTCCTCATATTTTTGACACCTTTTGAAGCTGTTCATATTTTTCACACATTTTCATGCTCTTCATGTTTTTGAACACCTTTTCAAACTCCTCATATTTTTGACACGTTTTGAAGCTGTTCATATTTTTCACACCTTTTCAGGCTCTTCATGTTTTTCAAAACCGCTTCATGCTGCTCCTATTTTTCAAATCGTTTCATGCACCTCATATTTTGACAACTTTTGAAGCACTTCATATTTTTCACACCTTTTGAAGCTCTTCATATTGTTCCCACCTTTTCAGGCTCTTCATGTTTTTCAACACCGCTTCAGGCTCCTCCTATTTTTCATACCGTTTCATGCTCCTCATATTTTTGACACCTTTTGAAGCTCTTCGTATATTTCACTCATTTCAGGCTCTTCATGTTTTTCAACACCATTTCATGCTCCCCTTATTTTTCAGACCGTTTCATGCTCCTCATATTTTTGACACTTTTTGAAGCTCTTCATATTTTTCACACCTTTTCAGGCTCTTCATGTTTTTCAACACTGCTTCATGCTCCTCCTATATTTCAGACCGTTTCATGCTCCTCATATTTTTGACACCTTTTGAAGCTCTTCATATTTTTCAAACCTTTTCAGGCTCTTCAAGTTTTTCAACACCTCTTCATTCTCCTCCTATTTTTCAGGCCGTTTCAAGCTCCTCATATTTTTGACACCTTTTGAACCTCTTCATATATTTCACACCTTTTCAGGCTCTTCATATTTTTCAACACCGTTTATTGCTCCTCCTATTTTTCAGACTGTTTCATGCTCCTCATATTTTTGACACCTTTTGAAGCTCTTCATATTTTTCACACCCTTTCAGGCTCTTCATGTTTTTGAACACCGATTCGTGCTCCTCCTATTTTTCAGACCGTTTCATGCTCCTCATATTTTTGACACCTTTTGAAGCTCTTCATATTTTTCACACCTTTTCTTGCTCTTCATGTTTTCAACACCCTTACATCCTCCTCCTATTTTCAGACCGTTTCATGCTCCTCATACTTTTGACACCTTTTGAAGCTCTTCATATATTTCACTCATTTCAGGCTCTTCATGTTTTTCAACACCACTTCATGCTCCTCCTATTTTTCAGACCGTTTCATGCTCCTCATATATTTGACACTTTTTGAAGCTCTTCATATTTTTCACACCTTTTCAGGCTCTTAATGTTTTTCAACACTGCTTCATGCTCCTCCTATTTTTCAGACCGTTTCATGCTCGTCATATTTTTGACACCTTTTGAAGCTCTTCATATTTTTCACACGTTTTCAGGCTCTTCATGTTTTCAATACCGTTTCATGCTCCTCCTATTTTTCAGACGGTTTCATGGTCCTCATATTTTTCTCACGTTTTGAAGCTCTTCATATTTTTCACACCTTTTCAGGCTGTCATGTTTTTGAACACCTATTCATGCTGCTTCTAATTTTCAGACCGTTTCATGCGCCTCATATTTTTCACACCTTTTGAAGCTCTTCATATTTTTCACACGTTTTCAGGCTCTTCATGTTTTCAATACCGTTTCATGCTCCTCCTATTTTTCAGACGGTTTCATGCTCCTCATATTTTTGACACCTTTTGAAGCTCTTCTTATATTTCACACCTTTCAGGCTCTTCATGTTTTTCAACACCGCTTCATGCTGCTTCTAATTTTCAGACCGTTTCATGCGCCTCATATTTTTCACACCTTTTGAAGCTCTTCATATTTTTCACACCTTTTCAGGCTCTTCATGTTTTTCAACACCGCTCCATGCTCCTCTTATTCATCATACCGTTTCATGCTCCTCATATTTTTGACACCTTTTGAAGCTCTTCATAGATTTCACACATTTTCAGGCGCTTCATGTTTTTCAACATCACCTCTTGCTCCTCCTTTTTTTCAGACCGTTTCATGCTCCTCATATTTTTGACTCCTTTTGAAGCTCTTCATGTTTTTCACACCATTTCAGGCTCTTCATGTTTATCAACACCGCTTCATGCTCCTCCTATTTTTCAGACTGTTTCATGCTCCTCAGATTATTGACACCTTTTGAAGCTCTTCATATATTTCACAGATTTCAGTCGCTTCATGTTTTTCAACACCACCTCTTGCTCCTCCTTTTTTTCAGACCGTTTCATGCTCCTCATATTTTTGACTCCTTTTGAAGCTCTTCATGTTTTTCACACCATTTCAGGCTCTTCATGTTTATCAACACCGCTTCATGCTCCTCCTATTTTTCAGACTGTTTCATGCTCCTCAGATTATTGACACCTTTTGAAGCTCTTCATATATTTCACAGATTTCAGTCGCTTCATGTTTTTCAACACCACCTCTTGCTCCTCCTTTTTTTCAGACCCTTTCCTGCTCCTCATATTTATGACACCTTTTGAAGCTCTTCATATCTTTCACAGCTTTTCAGGCTCTTCATGTTTTCAACACCGTTTCTTGCTCCTCCTATTTTTCAGACGGTTTCATAGTCCTCATATTTTTCACACGTTTTCAACCTCTTCATGTTTTTCACACCTTTTCAGGCTGTTATGTTTTTGAACACCATTTCATGCTCCTCCTATTTTTCAGATCGTTTCATGCTCCTCATATTTTTGACCCCTTTTGTAGCTCTTCATATTTTTCATACCTTTTCAGGCTCTTCATGTTTTCAACACCGCTTCATGCTCCTCCTATTTTTCAGACGGTTTCATTCTCCTCATATTTTTGACACCTTTTGAAGCTCTTCATATATTTCACACCTTCTCAGGCTCTTCATCTTTTTGAACACCGCTTCATGCTCCTCAAATTTTTGACAACTTTTGAAGCTCTTCATATATTTCACACCTTTCATGCTCTTCATGTTTTTCAACACCGCTTCATGCTCCTCTTATTTTTCAGACCGTTTCATGCTCCTCATATTTTTGACACCTTTTGAAGTTCTTCATATATTTCACACATTTTCAGGCGCTTCATGTTTTTCAACACCACATCTTGCTCCTCCTTTTTTTCAGACCCTTTCCTGCTCCTCATATTTTTGACTCCTTTTGAAGCTCTTCATATTTTTCACACCTTTTCAGGCTCTTCATGTTTTTCAACAATGCCTCATGTTCCTCCTATTTTTCAGACCGTTTCATGCTCGTCCTATTTATGACACCTTTTGAAGCTCTTCATATCTTTCACAGCTTTTCAGGCTCTTCATGTTTTCAACACCGTTTCTTGCTCCTCCTATTTTTCAGACGGTTTCATGATCCTCATATTTTTCACACTTTTTCAAGCTCTTCATGTTTTTCACACCTTTTCAGGCTGTCATGTTTTTGAACACCATTTCATGCTCCTCCTATTTTTCAGACCGTTTCATGCTCCTCATATTTTTGACCCCTTTTATAGCTCTTCATATTTTTCATACCTTTTCAGGCTCTTCATGTTTTCAACATCGCTTCATGCTCCTCCTATTTTTCAGACGGTTTCATGCTCCTCATATTTTTGACACCTTTTGAAGCTCTTCATATATTTCACACCTTTTCAGGCTCTTCATGTTTTTGAACACCGCTTCATGCTCCTCAAATTTTTGACAACTTTTGAAGCTCTTCATATATTTCACACCTTTCAGGCTCTTCATGTTTTTCAACACCGCTTCATGCTCCTCCTATTTTTGAGTCGGTTTCATGCTCCTCATTTTTTCGACACCTTTTGAAGCTCTTCATATATTTCACACCTTTTCAGGCTCTTCATGTTTTTGAACACCGCTTCATGCTCCTCAAATTTTTGACAACTTTTGAAGCTCTTCATATATTTCACACCTTTCAGGCGCTTCATGTTTTTCAACACCGCTACATCCTCCTCCTAATTTTCAGACCGTTTCATGCTCCTCATATTTTTCACTCCTTTTCATGCTCTTCATGTTTTTCAACACCGCTTCATGCTCCTCTTATTTTTCAGACCGTTTCATTCTCCTCATACTTTTGACACCTTTTGAAGCTCTTCATACATTTCACTCCTTTTCAGGCTCTTCATGTTTTTCAACACAACTTCATGCTCCTCCTATTTTTCAGACCGTTTCATGCTCCTCATATTTTTGACACCTTTTGAAGCTGTTCATATTTTTCACACATTTTCATGCTCTTCATGTTTTTGAACACCTTTTCAAACTCCTCATATTTTTGACACGTTTTGAAGCTGTTCATATTTTTCACACCTTTTCAGGCTCTTCATGTTTTTCAAAACCGCTTCATGCTGCTCCTATTTTTCAAATCGTTTCATGCACCTCATATTTTGACAACTTTTGAAGCACTTCATATTTTTCACACCTTTTGAAGCTCTTCATATTGTTCCCACCTTTTCAGGCTCTTCATGTTTTTCAACACCGCTTCAGGCTCCTCCTATTTTTCATACCGTTTCATGCTCCTCATATTTTTGACACCTTTTGAAGCTCTTCGTATATTTCACTCATTTCAGGCTCTTCATGTTTTTCAACACCATTTCATGCTCCCCTTATTTTTCAGACCGTTTCATGCTCCTCATATTTTTGACACTTTTTGAAGCTCTTCATATTTTTCACACCTTTTCAGGCTCTTCATGTTTTTCAACACTGCTTCATGCTCCTCCTATATTTCAGACCGTTTCATGCTCCTCATATTTTTGACACCTTTTGAAGCTCTTCATATTTTTCAAACCTTTTCAGGCTCTTCAAGTTTTTCAACACCTCTTCATTCTCCTCCTATTTTTCAGGCCGTTTCAAGCTCCTCATATTTTTGACACCTTTTGAACCTCTTCATATATTTCACACCTTTTCAGGCTCTTCATATTTTTCAACACCGTTTATTGCTCCTCCTATTTTTCAGACTGTTTCATGCTCCTCATATTTTTGACACCTTTTGAAGCTCTTCATATTTTTCACACCCTTTCAGGCTCTTCATGTTTTTGAACACCGATTCGTGCTCCTCCTATTTTTCAGACCGTTTCATGCTCCTCATATTTTTGACACCTTTTGAAGCTCTTCATATTTTTCACACCTTTTCTTGCTCTTCATGTTTTCAACACCCTTACATCCTCCTCCTATTTTCAGACCGTTTCATGCTCCTCATACTTTTGACACCTTTTGAAGCTCTTCATATATTTCACTCATTTCAGGCTCTTCATGTTTTTCAACACCACTTCATGCTCCTCCTATTTTTCAGACCGTTTCATGCTCCTCATATATTTGACACTTTTTGAAGCTCTTCATATTTTTCACACCTTTTCAGGCTCTTAATGTTTTTCAACACTGCTTCATGCTCCTCCTATTTTTCAGACCGTTTCATGCTCGTCATATTTTTGACACCTTTTGAAGCTCTTCATATTTTTCACACGTTTTCAGGCTCTTCATGTTTTCAATACCGTTTCATGCTCCTCCTATTTTTCAGACGGTTTCATGGTCCTCATATTTTTCTCACGTTTTGAAGCTCTTCATATTTTTCACACCTTTTCAGGCTGTCATGTTTTTGAACACCTATTCATGCTGCTTCTAATTTTCAGACCGTTTCATGCGCCTCATATTTTTCACACCTTTTGAAGCTCTTCATATTTTTCACACGTTTTCAGGCTCTTCATGTTTTCAATACCGTTTCATGCTCCTCCTATTTTTCAGACGGTTTCATGCTCCTCATATTTTTGACACCTTTTGAAGCTCTTCTTATATTTCACACCTTTCAGGCTCTTCATGTTTTTCAACACCGCTTCATGCTGCTTCTAATTTTCAGACCGTTTCATGCGCCTCATATTTTTCACACCTTTTGAAGCTCTTCATATTTTTCACACCTTTTCAGGCTCTTCATGTTTTTCAACACCGCTCCATGCTCCTCTTATTCATCATACCGTTTCATGCTCCTCATATTTTTGACACCTTTTGAAGCTCTTCATAGATTTCACACATTTTCAGGCGCTTCATGTTTTTCAACATCACCTCTTGCTCCTCCTTTTTTTCAGACCGTTTCATGCTCCTCATATTTTTGACTCCTTTTGAAGCTCTTCATGTTTTTCACACCATTTCAGGCTCTTCATGTTTATCAACACCGCTTCATGCTCCTCCTATTTTTCAGACTGTTTCATGCTCCTCAGATTATTGACACCTTTTGAAGCTCTTCATATATTTCACAGATTTCAGTCGCTTCATGTTTTTCAACACCACCTCTTGCTCCTCCTTTTTTTCAGACCGTTTCATGCTCCTCATATTTTTGACTCCTTTTGAAGCTCTTCATGTTTTTCACACCATTTCAGGCTCTTCATGTTTATCAACACCGCTTCATGCTCCTCCTATTTTTCAGACTGTTTCATGCTCCTCAGATTATTGACACCTTTTGAAGCTCTTCATATATTTCACAGATTTCAGTCGCTTCATGTTTTTCAACACCACCTCTTGCTCCTCCTTTTTTTCAGACCCTTTCCTGCTCCTCATATTTATGACACCTTTTGAAGCTCTTCATATCTTTCACAGCTTTTCAGGCTCTTCATGTTTTCAACACCGTTTCTTGCTCCTCCTATTTTTCAGACGGTTTCATAGTCCTCATATTTTTCACACGTTTTCAACCTCTTCATGTTTTTCACACCTTTTCAGGCTGTTATGTTTTTGAACACCATTTCATGCTCCTCCTATTTTTCAGATCGTTTCATGCTCCTCATATTTTTGACCCCTTTTGTAGCTCTTCATATTTTTCATACCTTTTCAGGCTCTTCATGTTTTCAACACCGCTTCATGCTCCTCCTATTTTTCAGACGGTTTCATTCTCCTCATATTTTTGACACCTTTTGAAGCTCTTCATATATTTCACACCTTCTCAGGCTCTTCATCTTTTTGAACACCGCTTCATGCTCCTCAAATTTTTGACAACTTTTGAAGCTCTTCATATATTTCACACCTTTCATGCTCTTCATGTTTTTCAACACCGCTTCATGCTCCTCTTATTTTTCAGACCGTTTCATGCTCCTCATATTTTTGACACCTTTTGAAGTTCTTCATATATTTCACACATTTTCAGGCGCTTCATGTTTTTCAACACCACATCTTGCTCCTCCTTTTTTTCAGACAGTTTCATGCACCTCATATATTTGACACCTTTTGAAGCTCTTCATATTTTTCACACCTTTTCAGGCTCTTCATGATTTTCAACACTGCTTCATGCTCCTCCTATTTTTCAGAACTTTTCATGCTCCTCATATTTTTGACACTTTTTGAAGCTCTTCATATTTTTCACACATTTTCAGGCTCTTCATCTTTTTCAACAGCGCTTCTTGCTCCTCCTATTTTTCAGACCGTTTCATGCTCCTCATATTTTTGACACCTTTTGAAGCTCTTCATATTTTTTACACCTTTTCAGGCTCTTCATGTGTTTGAGCAAAGCTGCATGCTCCTCCGATTTTTCAGACCGTTTCATGCTCCTCATATTTTTAACATCTTTTGAAGCTCCTGATATTTTTCAAACCTTTTCAGGCTCTTCATGTTTTTCATCACCGCTTCATGCTCCTCCTATTTTTCAGACCGTTTCATGCTTCTCATATTTTTCACACCTTTCGAAGCTCTTCATATTTTTCACACCTTTTCTGACTCTTCACGTTTT
Organism: Dama dama; assembly: GCF_033118175.1. Taxonomy (NCBI): domain Eukaryota; kingdom Metazoa; phylum Chordata; class Mammalia; order Artiodactyla; family Cervidae; genus Dama; species Dama dama. The sequence goes on along the minus strand of NC_083712.1, from coordinate 6,055,192 downwards.
TCAAGACCGCTTCATGCTCCTCCTATTTTTCAGACCGTTTCATGCTCCTCATGTTTTTGAAACCTTTTGAAGCTCCTCCTATTTTTCACACTTTTTCCGGCTCTTCATGTTTTTGAACACCGTTTCATGCTCCTCCTATTTTTCAGACCGTTTCATGCTCCTCCTATGTTGAGACCTTTTCATGCTCCTCATATTATTGACACCTTTTGAAAGTCTTTATATTTGTCACACCTTTTCAGGCTCTTCATTTTTTTCAACACCGCTTCATGCTCCTCCAGTTTTTCACACCGATTCATGCCTCTCTTTTTTTTCAGACCGTTTCATGCACCTCTTATAATTGACACTTTTTGAAGCTCTTCATATTTTTCACAACTTTTCAGGCTCTTCATGTTTTTCCACAGAACTTCATGCTTCTCGTATTTTTCAGAGTGTTTCATGCTCCTCATATTTTTGACAACTTTTGAAGCTCTTCATATTTTTCATACCTTTTCGGGCTCTTCATATTTTTAACACCGCTTCATGCTCCTCCTATTTTTCAGACCGTTTCATGCTCCTCGTGTATTTCACACCTTTTGTAGCTATTCATATTTTTCACACCTTTTCAGGATCTTCAGGTTTTTGAACACAATTTCATGCTCCTCATATTTTTCAGACCGTTTCATGCTCCTCATATTTTTGACACCTTTTGAAGCTCTTCATATTTTTCACACATTTTCAGTCTCTTCAAATTTTTGAACACCATTTCATGCTGCTCCTATTTTTCAGACCGTTTCATGCTCCGCATAATTTTGACACGTTTTGAGGCTCTTCATATTCTTCACACTTTTCCAGGCTCTTCATGTTTTTGAACACCGTTTCATGCTCCTCCTATTTTTCAGACCGTTTCATGCTCCTCATATTTTTCTCACCTTTTGAAGCTCCTGATATTTTTCAAACCTTTTCAGGCTCTTCATGTTTTTCATCACCGCTTCATGCTCCTCCTATTTTTCAGACTGTTTCATGCTCCTCATATTTTTGACAGCTTTTGAAGCTCTTCATATTTTTCACACCTTTTCAGGCTCTTCATGTGTTTGAGCACAGCTTCATGCTCCTCCGATTGTTCAGACCGTTTCATGCTCCTCATGTATTTCACACCTTTAGAAGCTCTTCATATTTTTCATACCTTTTCAGGCTCTTCATGTTTTTGAACACAATTTCATGCTGCTCCTATTTTTCAGACCGTTTCATGCTCCTCATATTTCTGACACCTTTTGAAGCTCTTCATATTTTTCACACCTTTTCAGGCTCTTCATGTTTTTGAACAACGCTTCATGCTCCTCCTATTTTTGAGACCGTATCATGCTCCTCATATGTTTGACACATTTGAAGCTCTTCATATTTTTCTCCCCTTTCAGGCTCTTCATGTTTTTGAATACCGCTTCATGCTCTTTCTTTTTCTCAGACCGTTTCATGCTCCTCATATTTTTGACACTTTTTGAAGCTTTTCCTATTTTTCACACATTTTCATGCTCTTCATGTTTTTCTACACCGTTTCATGCTCCTCCTATTTTTCAGACCGTTTCATGCTCCTCATATTATTGACACGTTTTGAAGCTCTTTATATTTGTCACACCTTTTCAGGCTCTTCATGTTTTTCAACACCCCTTCATGCTCCTCCTATTTTTCAGACTGTTTCATGCTCCTCCTAAATTTCAGACTGTTTCATGCAACTCTTATTATTGACACATTTTGATGCTCTTCATATTTTTCACATCTTTTCAGGCTCTTCATGTTTTTGCACACATTTCATGCTGCTCCTATTTTTCAGAATGTTTCATGCTCCTCATATTTTTGACACCTTTTGAAGCTCTTCATATTTTTCACACCTTTTCATGCTCTTCATGTTTTTGAACACCGCTTCATGCCTCTCCTATTTTTCAAACCGGTTCATACTCCTCATATTTTTGACACCTTTTGAAGCTCTTCATATTTTTCACACCTTTGCATGTTCTTCATGTTTTTCAACACCGCTTCATGCTTCTCCTATTTTTCAGACCGTTTCATGCTCCTCATATTTTTGACACCTTTTGAAGCTCTTCATATTTTTCACAACTTTTCAGGCTCTTCATGTTTTTGAATACCACTTCATGCTCTTCCTATTTTTCAGACCGTTTCATGCTCCTCATATATTTGACACCTTTTGAAGCTCTTCATATTTTTCACACCTATTAAGTCTCTTCATGTTTTTCAACACCACTTCATGATCCTCCTATTTTTCAGACTGTTTCATGCTCCTCTTATTTTTGACACATTTTGAAGCTCTTCATATTTTCCACACCTTTTGAAGCTCTTCATATTTTTCAAACGTTTTCAGGCTCTTCATGTTTTTCAACACCTCTTCTAGCTCCTCCTATTTTTCAGACCGTTTCCTGCTCCTCATATTTTTGAAACATATTGAAGCTCTTCATATTTTTCACACCTTTTCAGGCTCTCCATGTTTTTGCACACCGTTTCATGCTGCTCCTATTTTTCAGATCGTTTCATGCTCCTCATATTTTTGACACCTTTTGAAGCTCTTCATATTTTTCACACCTTTTAATGCTCTTCATGATTTTGAACACCGCTTGATGCTCCTCCTATTATTCAGACCGTTTCATGCTCCTCTTATTTTTGACACCTTTTGAAGCTCTTCATATTTTTGACACCTTTTGAAGCTCTTCATATTTTACACACTTTTTCAGGCTCTTCATGTTTTTCCACACCGCTTCATGCTCCTCGTATTTTTCAGACATTTTCATGTGCCTCCTCTTTTTAACACCTTTTGAAGGTCTTCATATTTTTCACACCTTTTCAGGCTCTTCATGTTTTTCCGCACCGCTTCCTGCTCTTCCTTTTTTTCAGACCGTTCCATGCTCCTCATAATTTTGACACCTTTTGAAGCTCTTCATATTTTGCACACCTTTTCAGGCTCTTTATGTTTTTCAACACCACTTCATGCTCCTCCTTTTTTTCAGACTGTTTCATGCTACTATTATTTTTGACAACTTTTGAAGCTCTTCATATTTTTCAAACCTTTTCAGGTTCTTCATGTTTTTCAACATCGCTTCATGCTCCTCCTATTTTTCAGATAGTTTCATGCCCCCTCTATTTTAGACACCTTTTGAAGCTCTTCATATATTTCACACCTTTTCAGGCTCTTCATGTTTTTGAACACCGTTTTATGCTCCTCCTATTTTTCAAACCGTTTAATGCTCCTCATATTTTTCACACCATTTGAAGCTCTTCATATTTTTCACAACTTTTCAGGCTCTTCATGTTTTTGAATACCACTTCATGCTTTTCCTATTTTTCAGACCGTTTCATGCTCCTCATATATTTGACACCTATTGAAGCTCTTCATATTTTTCACACCTTTTCAGGGTCTTCATGTTTTTCAACACCGCTTCATGCTCCACCTATTTTTGATACCTTTTGAAGCTGTTCATATATTTCACACCTTTGCAGGCGTTTCATGTTTTTGAACACCGTTTCATGCTCCTCATATTTTGACAGTTTTTGATGCTCTTCATATTTTTCACAGCTTTTCAGGCTCTTCATGTTTTTCAACACCACTTCATGCTCCTATTTTTCAGACCGTTTCCTGCTCCTCATATTTTTGTCACATTTTCAAACTCTTCATATTTTTCACACCTTTTCAGGCTCTTCATGTTTTTCAACACCGGTTCATGCTCCTCCTGTTTTTCATACCGCTTCATGCTCCTCCTATTTTTGACACCTTTTGAAGCTCTTCATATTTTTCAAACCTTTTCAAGCTCTTCATGTTTTTCAACTCCGCTTCATTTTCCTCCTATTTTTCAGACCGTTTCATGCTCCTCATATTTTTGACACCTTTTGAAGCTCTTCATATTTTTCTCAGCTTTTCAGGTTCTTCATGTTTTTCATCACCGCTTTATGCTCCTCTTTTTTTCAGACCGTTTCATGCTCCTCTTGTATTTCACACCTTTTGAAGCTCTTCACATTTTTCACACCTTTTCAGGCTCTTCATGTTTTTGAACACCGCTTCCTGCTCCTCCTATTTTTCAGACCACTTCTTGTTCCTCATGTTTATCACACCTATTGAAGCTCTTCATGTTTTTCACACATTTTCAGGCTCTTCATGTTTTTCAACACCCCTTCATGCTCCTCCTATTTTTCACACCGTTTCATGCTCCTCATGTATTTCACACATTTTGAAGCTCTTTATATTTTTCACATGTTTTCAGGCTCCTCATGTTTTTGAACACGATTTCATGCTCCTCCTATTTTTCAGACCGTTTCATGCTCCTCTTATTTTGACACCTTTTGAAGCTCTTCATAATTTTCAAACCTTTTCATGTTCTTCATGTTTTTCAACACCGCTTCATGCTCCTCCTATTTTTCAGATAGTTTCATGCCCCCTCTATTTTTGACACCTTTTGAAGCTCTTCATATATTTCACACCTTTTCAGGCTCTTCATGTTTTTGAACACCTTTTTATGCTCCTCCTATTTTTCAAACCGTTTAATGCTCCTCGTATTTTTCACACCATTTGAAGCTCTTCATATTTTTCACATCTTTTCAGGCTCTTCATGTTTTTGAATACCACTTCAGGCTCTTCCTATTTTTCAGACCGTTTCATGCTCCTCATATATTTGACACCTTTTGAATCTCTTCATATATTTCACACCTTTTCAGGCTCTTCATGTTTTTCAACCCTGCTTCATGCTCCTCCTATTTTTCAGACTGTTTCCTGCTCCTCATGTTTTTCACACCTTTTGAAGCTCTTCATATATTTCACACCTTTTGAAACTCTTCATATATTTCACAGCTTTTCAGGCTCTTCATGTTTTTGAACACCGTTTCATGCTCCTTCTATTTTTCAGACCGTTTCATGCTCCTCCTTTATTTCAGACCGTTTCATGCTCCTCATATTTTTGGCATCTTTTGAAGTTCTTCATATTTTTGACAACTTTTCAGGTTCTTCATTTTTTTCAACACCGCTTTATGCTCCTCCTTTTTTTCAGACGGTTTCATCCTCCTCTCTTATTTCACACCTTTTGAAGCTCTTCACATTTTTCACACCTTTTCAGGCTCTTCATGTTTTTGAACACCGCTTCATGCTCCTCCTATTTTTCAGACCGCTTGTTGCTCCTCATGTTTATCACACCTATTGAAGCTCTTCATATTTTTCACACCTTTTCATTCTCTTCAGGTTTTTGAACACCGTTTCATGCTCCTCCTATTTTTCAGACCGTTTCATGCTCCTCATGTATTTCACACCTTTTGAAGCTCTTCATATTTTTCAAACCTTTTCAGGCTCTCCATGTTTCTCAACACCGCTTCATGCTCCTCCTATTTTTCAGACCGTTTCACGCTCCTCATGTATTTCACACTTTTTAAAGCTCTTCATATTTTTCACACCTTTTCAGGCTCTCCATGTTTCTCAACACCGCTTCATGCTCCTCCTATTTTACAGACCGCTTCATGCTCCTCATATTTTTCATACCTTTTGAAGCTCTTCATATTTTTCACACCTTTTCAGGCTCTTCATGTTGTTCAACAACACTTCATGCTCCTCCTATTTTTCAGACCGTTTCATGCTCCTCATGTATTTCACACCTTTTGAAGCTCTTCATATTTTTCACACCTTTTCAGGCTCTTCATGTTTTGGAACACCGCTTCATGCTCCTCCTATTTTTCAGACCGTTTCATGCTCCTCATCTATATCACAGCTTTTGAAGCTCTTCATATTTTTTAAACCTTTTGAATCTCTTCATATTTTTCACACCTTTTCAGGCTCTTCATGTTTTTGAACACTGTTTCATGCTCCTCCTATTTTTCAGACCGTTTCATGCTCCTCATATTTTTGACACCTTTTGAAGCTCTTCATATATTTCACACCTTTTCAGGCTCTTCATGTTTTTGAACACCGTTTTATGCTCCTCCTATTTTTCAAACCGTTTAATGCTCCTCATATTTTTCACACCATTTGAAGCTCTTCATATTTTTCACAACTTTTCAGGCTCTTCATGTTTTTGAATACCACTTCATGCTCTTCCTATTTTTCAGACCGTTTCATGCTCCTCATATATTTGACACCTTTTGAAGCTCTTCATATTTTTCACACCTTTTCAGGGTCTTCATGTTTTTCAACACCGCTTCATGCTCCTCCTATTTTTGATACCTTTTGAAGCTGTTCATATATTTCACACCTTTGCAGGCGTTTCATGTTTTTTAACACCGTTTCATGCTCCTCATATTTTGACAGTTTTTGATGCTCTTCATATTTTTCACAGCTTTTCAGGCTCTTCATGTTTTTCAACACCACTTCATGCTCCTATTTTTCAGACCGTTTCCTGCTCCTCATATTTTTGTCACATTTTCAAACTCTTCATATTTTTCACACCTTTTCAGGCTCTTCATGTTTTTGAACCCCGCTTCATGCTCCTCCTATTTTTCAGACTGTTTCCTGCTCCTCATGTATTTCACACCTTTTGAAGCTCTTCATATATTTCACACCTTTTGAAACTCTTCATATATTTCACAGCTTTTCAGGCTCTTCATGTTTTTGAACACCGTTTCCTGCTCCTTCTATTTTTCAGACCGTTTCATGCTCCTCCTTTATTTCAGACCGTTTCATGCTCCTCATATTTTTGGCATCTTTTGAAGTTCTTCATATTTTTCACAACTTTTCAGGTTCTTCATTTTTTTCAACACCGCTTCATGCTCCTCCTATTTTTCAGACCGCTTGTTGCTCCTCATGTTTATCACACCTATTGAAGCTCTTCATATTTTTCACAACTTTTCAGTCTCTGCATTTTTTTGAACACCGCTTCATGATCCTCCTATTTTTCAGACCGTTTCATGCTCCACATCTATTTCACACCTTTTGAAGCTCTTCATATTTTGCACACATTTTCAGGCTCTTCATGTTTTTCACAACCACTTCATGCTCCTCCTATTTTTCAGACCGTTTCATGCTCCTCATATTTTTGACACCTTTTGAAGTTCTTCATATTTTTCACACCTTTTCAGGCTCTTCATGTTTTTGAACACCGCTTCATGCTCCTCCTATTTTTCAGACCGTTTCATGCTCCTCATATTTTTGACACATTTTGATGCTGTTCATATTTTTCACAACTTTTGTAGCTCTTTATATATTTCACAACATTTCAGGCTCTTCATGTTTTCAACATCACTTCATGCGCCTCCTATTGTTCAGACCCTTTCATGCTAAACTAATTTTGACACCTTATGAAGCTCTTAATATTTTTCACACCTTTTCAGGCTCTTCATGTTTTTGAATACCGATTCATGCTCGTCCTATTTGCAGACCGTTTCATGCTCTTCATATTTTTGACACCTTTTGAAGCTCTTCATATTTTTCACACCTTTTCAGTCTCTACATTTTTTTGAACACCGCTTCATGATCCTCCTATTTTTCAGACCGTTTCATGCTCCACATGTATTTCACACCTTTTGAAGCTCTTCATATTTTTCACACCTTTTCTGGCTCTTCATGTTTTTCAACACCACTTCATGCTCCTCCTATTTTTCAGACCGTTTGATGCTCCTCATTTTTTTGACACCTTTTGAAGCTCTTCATATATTTCCCACCTTTTCAGGCTCTTCATGTTTTTCAACAAAGCTTCATGCTCCTCCTATTTTTCAGACCGTTTCATGCACCTCATATTTTTCACACCTTTTGAAGCTCTTCATATTTTTCACACCTTTTCAGGCTGTTCATATTTTTCAACACCGCTTCATGCTTCTCCTATTTTTCAGACCGTTTCATGCTCATCATATTTTTGACAACTTGTGAAGCTCCTCATATTTTTCACACCTTTTGAAGCTCTTCATATTTTTCACACCATTTCAAGCTCTTCATGTTTTGAATACCGTTTCATGCTCCTCCTATTTTTCGGACTGTTTCGTGTTCCTCATGAATTTCACACCTTTTGAAGCTCCTCATATTTTTCAAACCTTTTTAGGCTCTTCATGTTTTTGAACAACGTTTCATGCCCCTCCTATTTTTCAGACCGTTTCATGCTCCTCATATTATTGGCAGCTTTTGAAGTTCTTCATATTTTTCACACCTTTTCAGGTTCTTCATATTTTTCAAAACCGCTTCATGCTCCTCCTATTATTCAGACCGTTTCATGCTCCTCTTGTATTTCACAACTTTTGAAGCTCTTCACATTTTTCACACCTTTTCAGGCTCTTCATGTTTTTCAACACCACTTCATGCTCCTCCTATTTTTCAGACCGTTTCATGCTCCTCATATTTTTGACACCTGTTGAAGCTCTTCATATTTTTCACACCTTTTCTTGCTCTTCATGTTTTCAACACCCTTACATCCTCCTCCTATTTTCAGACCGTTTCATGCTCCTCATACTTTTGACACCTTTTGAAGCTCTTCATATTTTTCACACCTTTTCAGGCTCTTAATGTTTTTCAACACTGCTTCATGCTCGTCCTATTTTTCAGACCGTTTCATGCTCGTCATATTTTTGACACCTTTTGAAGCTCTTCACATTTTTCACACGTTTTCAGGCTCTTCATGTTTTCAATACCGTTTCATGCTCCTCCTATTTTTCAGACGGTTTCATGGTCCTCATATTTTTCTCACGTTTTGAAGCTCTTCATATTTTTCACACCTTTTCAGGCTGTCATGTTTTTGAACTCCTATTCATGCTCCTCCTATTTTTCAGACGGTTTCTTGCTCCTCATATTTTTGACACCTTTTGAAGCTCTTCTTATATTTCACACCTTTCAGGCTCTTCATGTTTTTCAACACTGCTTCATGCTGCTTCTAATTTTCAGACCGTTTCATGCGCCTCATATTTTTCACACCTTTTGAAGCTCTTCATATTTTTCACACCTTTTCAGGCTCTTCATGTTTTTCAACACCGCTCCATGCTCCTCTTATTCATCATACCGTTTCATGCTCCTCATATTTTTGACACCTTTTGATGCTCTTCATAGATTTCACACATTTTCAGGCGCTTCATGTTTTTCAACATCACCTCTTGCTCCTCCTTTTTTTCAGACCGTTTCATGCTCCTCATATTTTTGACTCCTTTTGAAGCTCTTCATGTTTTTCACACCATTTCAGGCTCTTCATGTTTATCAACACCGCTTCATGCTCCTCCTATTTTTCAGACTGTTTCATGCTCCTCAGATTATTGACACCTTTTGAAGCTCTTCATATATTTCACAGATTTCAGTCGCTTCATGTTTTTCAACACCACCTCTTGCTCCTCCTTTTTTTCAGACCCTTTCCTGCTCCTCATATTTTTGACTCCTTTTGAAGCTCTTCATATTTTTCACACCTTTTCAGGCTCTTCATGTTTTTCAACAATGCCTCATGTTCCTCCTATTTTTTAGACCGTTTCATGCTCGTCATGTTTATGACACCTTTTGAAGCTCTTCATATCTTTCACAGCTTTTCAGGCTCTTCATGTTTTCAACACCGTTTCTTGCTCCTCCTATTTTTCAGACGGTTTCATAGTCCTCATATTTTTCACACGTTTTCAAGCTCTTCATGTTTTTCACCCCTTTTCAGGCTGTTATGTTTTTGAACACCATTTCATGCTCCTCCTATTTTTCAGATCGTTTCATGCTCCTCATATTTTTGAGCCCTTTTGTAGCTCTTCATGTTTTTCATACCTTTTCAGGCTCTTCATGTTTTCAACACCGCTTCATGCTCCTCCTATTTTTCAGACGGTTTCATGATCCTCATATTTTTGACACCTTTTGAAGCTCTTCATATATTTCACACCTTTTCAGGCTCTTCATCTTTTTGAACACCGCTTCATGCTCCTCTTATTTTTCAGACCGTTTCATGCTCCTCATATTTTTGACACCTTTTGAAGCTCTTCATATATTTCACACATTTTCAGGCGCTTCATGTTTTTCAACACCACATCTTGCTCCTCCTTTTTTTCAGACAGTTTCATGCACCTCATATATTTGACACCTTTTGAAGCTCTTCATATTTTTCACACCTTTTCAGGCTCTTCATGATTTTCAACACTGCTTCATGCTCCTCGTATTTTTCAGAACTTTTCATGCTCCTCATATTTTTGACACTTTTTGAATCTCTTCATATTTTTCACACATTTTCAGGCTCTTCATCTTTTTCAACAGCGCTTCTTGCTCCTCCTATTTTTCAGACCGTTTCATGCTCCTCATATTTTTGACACCTTTTGAAGCTCTTCATATTTTTTACACCTTTTCAGGCTCTTCATGTGTTTGAGCAAAGCTGCATGCTCCTCCGATTTTTCAGACCGTTTCTTGCTCCTCATATTTTTAACATCTTTTGAAGCTCCTGATATTTTTCAAACCTTTTCAGGCTCTTCATGTTTTTCATCACCGCTTCATGCTCCTCCTATTTTTCAGACCGTTTCATGCTTCTCATATTTTTCACACCTTTCGAAGCTCTTCATATTTTTCACACCTTTTCTGACTCTTCACGTTTTTCAAGACCGCTGCATGCTCCTCCTATTTTTCAGACCGTTTCATGCTCCTCATGTTTTTGAAACCTTTTGAAGCTCCTCCTATTTTTCACACTTTTTCCGGCTCTTCATGTTTTTGAACACCGTTTCATGCTCCTCCTATTTTTCAGACCGTTTCATGCTCCTCCTATGTTGAGACCTTTTCATGCTCCTCATATTATTGACACCTTTTGAAAGTCTTTATATTTGTCACACCTTTTCAGGCTCTTCATTTTTTTCAACACCGCTTCATGCTCCTCCGGTTTTTCACACCGATTCATGCCTCTCTTTTTTTTCAGACCGTTTCATGCACCTCTTATAATTGACACTTTTTGAAGCTCTTCATATTTTTCACAACTTTTCAGGCTCTTCATGTTTTTCCACAGAACTTCATGCTTCTCGTATTTTTCAGAGCGTTTCATGCTCCTCATATTTTTGACAACTTTTGAAGCTCTTCATATTTTTCATACCTTTTCGGGCTCTTCATATTTTTAACACCGCTTCATGCTCCTCCTATTCTTCAGACCGTTTCATGCTCCTCGTGTATTTCACACCTTTTGTAGCTATTCATATTTTTCACACCTTTTCAGGCTCTTCAGGTTTTTGAACACAATTTCATGCTCCTCATATTTTTCAGACCGTTTCATGCTCCTCATATTTTTGACACCTTTTGAAGCTCTTCATATTTTTCACACATTTTCAGTCTCTTCAAATTTTTGAACACCATTTCATGCTGCTCCTATTTTTCAGACCGTTTCATGCTCCGCATAATTTTGACACGTTTTGAGGCTCTTCATATTCTTCACACTTTTCCAGGCTCTTCATGTTTTTGAACACCGTTTCATGCTCCTCCTATTTTTCAGACCGTTTCATGCTCCTCATATTTTTCACACCTTTTGAAGCTCCTGATATTTTTCAAACCTTTTCAGGCTCTTCATGTTTTTCATCACCGCTTCATGCTCCTCCTATTTTTCAGACTGTTTCATGCTCCTCATATTTTTGACAGCTTTTGAAGCTCTTCATATTTTTCACACCTTTTCAGGCTCTTCATGTGTTTGAGCACAGCTTCATGCTCCTCCGATTGTTCAGACCGTTTCATGCTCCTCATGTATTTCACACCTTTAGAAGCTCTTCATATTTTTCATACCTTTTCAGGCTCTTCATGTTTTTGAACACAATTTCATGCTGCTCCTATTTTTCAGACCGTTTCATTCTCCTCATATTTCTGACACCTTTTGAAGCTCTTCATATTTTTCACACCTTTTCAGGCTCTTCATGTTTTTGAACAACGCTTCATGCTCCTCCTATTTTTGAGACCGTATCATGCTCCTCATATGTTTGACACATTTGAAGCTCTTCATATTTTTCTCCCCTTTCAGGCTCTTCATGTTTTTGAATACCGCTTCATGCTCTTTCTTTTTCTCAGACCGTTTCATGCTCCTCATATTTTTGACACTTTTTGAAGCTTTTCCTATTTTTCACACATTTTCATGCTCTTCATGTTTTTCTACACCGTTTCATGCTCCTCCTATTTTTCAGACCGTTTCATGCTCCTCATATTATTGACACGTTTTGAAGCTCTTTATATTTGTCACACCTTTTCAGGCTCTTCATGTTTTTCAACACCCCTTCATGCTCCTCCTATTTTTCAGACTGTTTCATGCTCCTCCTAATTTTCAGACTGTTTCATGCAACTCTTATTATTGACACATTTTGATGCTCTTCATATTTTTCACATCTTTTCAGGCTCTTCATGTTTTTCAACACCGCTTAATGCTCCTCCTATTTTTGAGACCATTTCATGTTTCTCATATTTTTGACACCTTTTGAAGCTCTTCATATTTTTCACACGTTTTTAGGCTCTTCTTGTTTTTCAACATCGATCTCACTCCTCCTATTTTTGAGACCGTTTCATGCTCCTCATATTTTTGACAAATTTTGTAGCTCTTCATATTTTTCACAACTTTTTAGGCTCTTCATGTTTTTGAACACCGCTTCATGCTCCTCCTATTTTTCAGAGAGTTTCATGCTCCTCATATTTTTGACACCATTTGAAGCTCTTCATATTTCTCACAGCTTTTCAGGCTCTTCATGTTTTTCAACACCGCTTCATGCTCCTCGTATTTTTCACACCGTTTCATGCTCATCTCACTTTTGACACATTATGAAGCTCGTCATATTTTACCACATCTTTTGAAGCTCTTCATATTTTTCATATTTTTGAAGCTCTTCATATTTTCACACGTTTTCAGACTCTTCATGTTTTTCAAAACCGCTTCATGCTCCTCCTATTTTTCAGAGAGTTTCATGCTCCTCATGTATTTCACACGTTTTGAATCTCTTCATATTTTTCACAACTTTTCAGGCTGTTCATGTTTTTGAACACCGTTTCATGCTGCTCCAATTTTTCAGACCGTTTAATGCTCCTCATATTTTTGACATTTTTTGAAGCTCTTCATATTTTTCACACGTTTTCAGGCTCTTCATGTTTTTGAACACCGCTTCATGCTCCTGCTATTTTTCAGCCCGTTTCATGCTCCTCCTATTTTTCACACCTTTTGAAGCTCTTTATATTTTTCACACCTTTTCAGGCTCTTCATGTTTTTGAACACCGCTTGATGCTCTTCCTATTTTTCAGACTTTTTCATGCTCCTCATGTATTTCACACGTTTTGAAGCTCTTCATATTTTTCACACCTTTTCAGTCTCTTCATGTTTTTCAACACAACTTCATGCTCATCCTATTTTCCAGACCGTTTCATGTTCCTCATGTATTTTACACCTTTTGAAGCTCTTCATATTTTTCACACCTTTTCAGGCTCTTCATGCATTTGAACACCCTTTCATGCTCCTCCTATTTTTCAGACCGTTTCATGCTCCTCATAGTTTTGACACCTTTTGAAGCTCTTCATATTTTTCACACCTTTTCAGGTTCTTCATGTTTTTCAACACCGCTTCATGCTCCTCCTATTTTTCAGACCGTTTCATGCTCCTCATATTTTTGACACCTTTTGAAGCTCTTAATATATTTCACATCTTTTCAGACTCTTCATGATTTCCAACACCGCTTCATGCTCCTCCTATTTTTCAGACCGATTCATGCTCCTCCTGTATTTCACACTTTTTGAAGCTCTTCATATTTTACCCACCTTTTCAGCCTCTTCATGTTTTTCAACACCGTTTCATGCTCCTCATGTATTTCCAACCGTTTGAAGCTCTTCATATATTTCACAACTTTTCAGGCTCTTCATGTTTTTGAACATGGTTTCATGCTCTTCCTATTTTTAAGACCGTTTCATGCTCCTCATGTATTTCACACCTTTTAAAGCTCTTCATATTTTTCACACCTTTTCAGGCTCCCCATGTTTTTCAACACGGCTTCATGATCCTACTGTTTTTAAGACCGTTTCATGCTCCTCATATTTTTGACACTTTTTGAAGCTCTTCATATTTTTCGCACCTTTTTAAGCTCTTCATGTTTTTCAACATAACTTCCTGCTCCTCCTATTTTTCAGACCGTTTCATGCTCTTCATATTTTTGACACTTTTTGAAGCTCTTCATATTTTTCACACCTTTTCTGGCTCTTCATGTTTTCAACACCGCTTCATGCTAGTCCAATTTTCCAGACCGTTTCATGCTCGTCTCATTTTTGACACCTTTTGAAGCTCTTCATATTTCTCACAACTTTTAAGCTCTTCATGTTTTTCACACGTTTTCAGGCTCTTCATGTTTTTCAACACCGCTTCATGCTCCTGCCATTTTTCAGACCGTTTCATGCTCCTCCTATTTTTCAGACCGTTTCATGCTCCTCATATTTTTGACACCTTTTGAAGCTCTTCATATTTTTCACACCTTTTCAGGCTCTTCATGTCTTTGAACACCGTTTCATGCTGCTCCTATTTTTCAGATCTTTTCATGTTCCTCATATTTTTGACACATTTTGAAGCTCTTCATTTTTTTCACACCTTTTGAAGCTCTTCATACTTTTAACACCTTTTCAGGCTCTTCATGTTTTTTACACCGCTTCATGCTGCTCCTATTTTTCAGACCGTTTCATGCTCCTCATATTTTTGACACCTTTTGAAGGTCTTCATATCTTTCACACCTTTTCAGGCTCTTCATGTTTTTGAACACCGTTTCATGCTCCTCGTATTTTTCAGACCGTTTCATGCTCCTCATATTTTTGACACCTTTTGAAGCTCTTCATATTTTTCACACCTTTTCAGGCTCTTCATGTTTTTCAAAGCCACTTCATGCTCCTCCTATTTCTCAGACCGTTTCATGCTCCTCTCATTTCTGACACCTTTTGAAGCTCTTCATATATTTCACACATTTTCAGGCTCTTCATGTTTTTCAACACCGCTTCATGCTCCTCCTATTTTTCAGACCGTTTCATGCTCATCTCATTTTTATCACCTTTTGAAGCTCTTCATATTTTTCACACCTTTTGAAGCTCTTCGTATTTTTCACACGTTTTCAGACTCTTCATGTTTTTCAACACCACTTCATATTTCTCCTATTTTTCAGACCGTTTCATGCTCCTCATATTTTTGACAGCTTTTGAAGCTCTTCATAGTTTATCTACCTTTTCAGGCTCTTCATGTTTTTCAACACCGCTTCATGCTCTTCCTATTTGCCAGACCGTTACATGCTCCTCATGTATTTCCAACCTTTTGAAGCTCTTCATATTTTTCACACCTTTGCAGGCTCCCCATGTTTTTCAACACGGCTTCATGATCCTCCTGTTTTTCAGACCGTTTCATGCTCCTCATATTTTGACACGTTTTGAAGATCTTCATATTTTTCACACATTTTCAGGCTCTTCATATTTTTCAAAACCGATTCATGCTCCTCCTATGTTTCAGAACGTTTCATGCTCCTCATATTTTGACACCTTTTGAAGCTCTTCATATTTTTCACACCTATTCAGTCTCTTCATGTTTTTAAACACTACTTCATGGTCCTCCTATTTTTCAGACCGATTCATGTTCCTCATGTATTTCACACCTTTTGAAGCTCTTCATATATTTCACACCTTTTCAGGCTCGTCATGTTTTTCAAGACGGTTTCATGCTCCTCATGTATTTCCAACCGTTTGAAGCTCTTCATATTTTTCACAACTTTTCAGGCTCTTCATGTTTTTGAACACGGTTTCATGCTCCTCCTATTTTTCAGACCGTTTCATGCTCCTCATGTATTTCACACCTTTTAAAGCTCTTCATATTTTTCACACCTTTTCAGGCTCTTCATGTTTTTGAATACCGTTTCATTCTCCTCCTATTTTTCAGACCGTTTCATGCTCCTCATATTTTTGACACCTTTTGAAGCTCTTCATATATTTCACACGTTTTCAGGCTCTTCATGTTTTTCAACACCACTTCATGCTTCTCCTATTTTTCAGACCGTTTTATGCTCCTCGTATTTTTCACACCTTTTGAAGCTCTTCATACTTTTCAACCTTTTTACGCTCTTTATGTTTTTGAACACGGTTTCATGCTCCTCCTATTTTTCAAACTGTTTCATGCTCATCTCATTTTTAACAACTTTTGAAGCTCTTCATATTTTTCACACCTTTTGAAGCTCTTCATATTTCTCAAATGTTTTCAGGCTCTTCATGTTTTTCAACACCCCTTCTTGCTCATCCTATTTTTCAGACCGTTTCATGCTTCTCTCATTTTTGACACATTTTGAAGCTCTTCATATATTTCACACATTTTCAGGCTCTTCATGTTTTTCAACACCACTTCATGCTCCTCCTCTTTTTCAGACCGTTTCATACTCATCTCGCTTTTGACACAATTTGAAGCTCTTCATATTTTCCACACCTTTTGAAGCTCTTCATATTATCAAACGTTTTCAGGTTCTTAATCTTTTTCAACACCGCTTCTTGCTCCTCCTATTTTTCAGACCGTTTCATGCTCCTCTCATTTCTGACACCTTTTGAAGCTCTTCATATATTTCACACATTTTCAGGCTCTTCATGTTTTTCAACACCGCTTCATGCTCCTCCTATTTTTCAGACCGTTTCATGCTCATCTCATTTTTATCACCTTTTGAAGCTCTTCATATTTTTCACACCTTTTGAAGCTCTTCGTATTTTTCACACGTTTTCAGACTCTTCATGTTTTTCAACACCACTTCATATTTCTCCTATTTTTCAGACCGTTTCATGCTCCTCATATTTTTGACAGCTTTTGAAGCTCTTCATAGTTTATCTACCTTTTCAGGCTCTTCATGTTTTTCAACACCGCTTCATGCTCTTCCTATTTGCCAGACCGTTACATGCTCCTCATGTATTTCCAACCTTTTGAAGCTCTTCATATTTTTCACACCTTTGCAGGCTCCCCATGTTTTTCAACACGGCTTCATGATCCTCCTGTTTTTCAGACCGTTTCATGCTCCTCATATTTTGACACGTTTTGAAGATCTTCATATTTTTCACACATTTTCAGGCTCTTCATATTTTTCAAAACCGATTCATGCTCCTCCTATGTTTCAGAACGTTTCATGCTCCTCATATTTTGACACCTTTTGAAGCTCTTCATATTTTTCACACCTATTCAGTCTCTTCATGTTTTTAAACACTACTTCATGGTCCTCCTATTTTTCAGACCGATTCATGTTCCTCATGTATTTCACACCTTTTGAAGCTCTTCATATATTTCACACCTTTTCAGACTCGTCATGTTTTTCAAGACGGTTTCATGCTCCTCATGTATTTCCAACCGTTTGAAGCTCTTCATATTTTTCACAACTTTTCAGGCTCTTCATGTTTTTCAACACCACTTCCTGCTCCTCCTATTTTTCAGACCATTTCTTGCTCCTCATATATCTGACATGTTTTGAGGCTCTTTATATTTTTCACACCTTTTCAGGCTCTTCATGTTTTTCAACACCGCTTCATGCTCCTCCTATTTTTCAGACCACTTCATGCTCCTCATGTATTTCACACCTTTTGAAGCTCTTCATATTTTTCTCACCTTTTCAGGCTCTGCATGTTTTTCAAGACCGCTTCATGCTCCTCATATTTTTCAGACCGTTTCATTCTCCTCATATTTTTAACACCTTTTGAAGCTCTTCATGTATTTCACACCATTTCAGGCTCTTCTTTTTTTTCAACACCACTTCATGCTCCTCCTTTTTTTCAGACCGTTTCATGCTCATCTCATTTTTGACACCTTTTGAAGCTCTTCATATTTTTCACTCCTTTTGAAGCTCTTCAAATTTTTCACACGTTTTCAGGCTCTTCATGTTTTCCAACACCGCATCATGCTCCTCATATATTTCAGACCGTTTCTTGCTCCTCATATTTTTGACACATTTTGAAGCTCTTCATATTTTTGACAACTTTTCAGGCTCTTCATGTTTTTCAACACCACTTCATGCTCCTCCTATATTTCAGGCCGTTTCAGACTCCTCACATTTTTGACACCTTTTGAAGCTCTTCATATTTTTCACACCTTTTCTGGCTCTTCATGTTTTTCAACACCACTTCATGCTCCTCCTATTTTTCAGACCGTTTGATGCTCCTCATTTTTTGACACCTTTTGAAGCTCTTCATATATTTCCCACCTTTTCAGGCTCTTCATGTTTTTCAACAAAGCTTCATGCTCCTCCTATTTTTCAGACCGTTTCATGCACCTCATATTTTACACACCTTTTGAAGCTCTTCGTATTTTTCACACCTTTTCAGGCTGTTCATATTTTTCAACACCGCTTCATGCTTCTCCTATTTTTCAGACCGTTTCATGCTCATCATATTTTTGACAACTTGTGAAGCTCCTCATATTTTTCACACCTTTTGAAGCTCTTCATATTTTTCACACCATTTCAAGCTCTTCATGTTTTGAATACCGTTTCATGCTCCTCCTATTTTTCAGACCGTTTCTTGTTCCTCATGTATTTCACACCTTTTGAAGCTCCTCATATTTTTCAAACCTTTTTAGGCTCTTCATGTTTTTGAACAACGTTTCATGCCCCTCCTATTTTTCAGACCGTTTCATGCTCCTCATATTATTGGCACCTTTTGAAGTTCTTCATATTTTTCACACCTTTTCAGGTTCTTCATATTTTTCAAAACCGCTTCATGCTCCTCCTATTATTCAGACCGTTTCATGCTCCTCTTGTATTTCACAACTTTTGAAGCTCTTCACATTTTTCACACCTTTTCAGGCTCTTCATGTTTTTCAACACCGCTTCATGCCCCTCCTATTTTTCAGACCGTTTCATGCTCCTCATATTTTTGACACCTTTTGAAGCTCTTCATATTTTTCACGCCTTTTCAGGCTTTTCATGTTTTTCAACATCGCTTCATGATCCTCATACTTTTCTGAGCGTTTCATGCTCCTCATATTATTGAAACCTTTTGAATCTCTTCATATATTTCACACTTTTTCAGGCTCTTCATGTTTTTGAACACCGCTTCACGCTCCTCTTATTTTTCAGACCGTTTCATGCTCCTCATGTATTCCACACATTTTGAAGCTCTTCATATATTTCACACCTTTTGAAGCTCTTCATATTTTTTGAAGCTTTTCAGGCTCTTCATGTTCTTGAACACCGTTTCATGCTCCTCCTATTTTTCAGACCGTTTCATGCTCCGCCTATTTTTCAGACCGTTTCAACTCATCTCATTTTTGACAGCTTTTGAAATTTTCCATATTTTTCACAACTTTTGAAGCTCTTCATGTTTTTCAACACCGCTTCTTGCTCCTCTTATTTTTCAGACCGTTTCATGCTCCTCATATTTGTCACACCTTTTGAAGCTCTTCATATTTTTCACACCTTTTCAGGCTCTTCATGTTTTTCAACACCGCTTCATGCTCCTCCTATTTTTCAAAGGGTTTCATGCTCCTCATATTTTTGACATCTTTTGAAGCTCTTCATATTTTTCACACCTTTTCAGGCTCTTCATGTTTTTGAACACCGCTTCATGCTCGTCCTATTTGCAGACCGTTTCATGCTCCTCATAATTTGACACCTTTTGAAGCTCTTCATATTTTTCACAATTTTTCAGTCTCTGCATTTTTTTGAACACCGCTTCATGATCCTCCTATTTTTCAGACCGTTTCATGCTCCACATGTATTTCACACCTTTTGAAGCTCTTCATATTTTGCACACATTTTCAGGCTCTTCATGTTTTTCACAACCACTTCATGCTCCTCCTATTTTTCAGACCGTTTCATGCTCCTCATATTTTTGACACCTTTTGAAGTTCTTCATATTTTTCACACCTTTTCAGGCTCTTCATGTTTTTGAACACCGCTTCATGCTCCTCCTATTTTTCAGACCGTTTTATGCTCCTCATATTTTTGACACATTTTGATGCTGTTCATATTTTTCACAACTTTTGTAGCTCTTTATATATTTCACAACATTTCAGGCTCTTCATGTTTTCAACATCAATTCATGCGCCTCCTATTGTTCAGACCCTTTCATGCTAAACTAATTTTGACACCTTATGAAGCTCTTAATATTTTTCACACCTTTTCAGGCTCTTCATGTTTTTGAATACCGATTCATGATCGTCCTATTTGCAGACCGTTTCATGCTCTTCATATTTTTGACACCTTTTCAAGCTCTTCATATTTTTCACACCTTTTCAGTCTCTACATTTTTTTGAACACCGCTTCATGATCCTCCTATTTTTCAGACCGTTTCATGCTCCACATGTATTTCACACCTTTTTAAGCTCTTCATATTTTGCACACATTTTCAGGCTCTTCATGTTTTTCACAACCACTTCATGCTCCTATTATTTTTCAGACCGTTTCATGCTCCTCATATTTTTGACACCTTTTGAAGTTCTTCATATTTTTCACGCTTTTTCAGGCTCTTTATGTTTTTGAACACCGCTTCATGCTCCTCCTTTTTTTCAGACCGTTTCATGCTCATCTCATTTTTGACACCTTTTGAAGCTCTTCATATTTTTCACTCCTTTTGAAGCTCTTCAAATTTTTCACACGTTTTCAGGCTCTTCATGTTTTCCAACACCGCATCATGCTCCTCATATATTTCAGACCGTTTCCTGCTCCTCATATTTTTGACACATTTTGAAGCTCTTCATATTTTTGACAACTTTTCAGGCTCTTCATGTTTTTCAACACCACTTCATGCTCCTCCTATATTTCAGGCCGTTTCAGACTCCTCACATTTTTGACACCTTTTGAAGCTCTTCATATTTTTCACACCTTTTCTGGCTCTTCATGTTTTTCAACACCACTTCATGCTCCTCCTATTTTTCAGACCGTTTGATGCTCCTCATTTTTTTGACACCTTTTGAAGCTCTTCATATATTTCCCACCTTTTCAGGCTCTTCATGTTTTTCAACAAAGCTTCATGCTCCTCCTATTTTTCAGACCGTTTCATGCACCTCATATTTTTCACACCTTTTGAAGCTCTTCATATTTTTCACACCTTTTCAGGCTGTTCATATTTTTCAACACCGCTTCATGCTTCTCCTATTTTTCAGACCGTTTCATGCTCATCATATTTTGACAACTTGTGAAGCTCCTCATATTTTTCACACCTTTTGAAGCTCTTCATATTTTTTGAAGCTTTTCATGCTCTTCATGTTCTTGAACACCGTTTCATGCTCCTCCTATTTTTCAGACCGTTTCATGCTCCGCCTATTTTTCAGACCGTTTCAACTCATCTCATTTTTGACACCTTTTGAAATTTTTCATATTTTTCACAACTTTTGAAGCTCTTCATGTTTTTCAACAACGCTTCTTGCTCCTCTTATTTTTCAGACCGTTTCATGCTCCTCATATTTGTCACACCTTTTGAAGCTCTTCATATTTTTCACACCTTTTCAGGCTCTTCATGTTTTTCAACACCGCTTCATGCTCCTCCTATTTTTCAAAGGGTTTCATGCTCCTCATATTTTTGACATCTTTTGAAGCTCTTCATATTTTTCACACCTTTTCAGGCTCTTCATATTTTTCACAGCTTTTCAGGCTCTTCATGTTTTTGAACACCGCTTCATGCTCCTCCTATTTTTCAGACCGTTTAATGCTCCTCATATTTTAGACACCTTTTTAAGCTCTTCGTATTTTCACACCTTTTGAAGCGCTTCATATTTTTCATATTTTTGAAGCTCTTCATATTTTTCACACCTTTTCAGGCTCTTCATGTTTTTCAACACCATTTCATGCTCCTCCTATTTTTCAGACCGTTTCATGCTCATCAATTTTTTGACACCTTTTGAAGCTCTTCATATTTTTCACACCTTTTGAAGCTCTTCACATTTTTCACACCTTTTCAGGCTCTTCATGTTTTGGAACACCGCTTCATGCTCGTCCTATTTGCAGACCGTTTCATGCCTCTCATAATTTGACACCTTTTGAAGCTCTTCGTATTTTTCACAATTTTGAACCTCTTCATATATTTCACACCTTTTCAGGCTCTTCATGTTTTTCATCACCACTTCATGCTTCTCCTATTTTTCAGACCGTTTCATGCTCATCTAATATTTGACACTTTTGAAGCTCTTCATCATTTTGACACCTTTTGAAGCTCTTCCCATTTTTCACACCTTTTCAGGCTCTTCATGATTTTGAACACCGTTTCATTGTCCTCCTATTTTTCAGACAGTTTCTTACTCCTCATATTTTTGACACGTTTTGAGGCTCTTCATATTTTTCACACCTTTTCAGGCTCTTCATGATTTTGAACAACGTTTCATGATCCTCCTATTTTTCAGACAGTTTCTTACTCCTCATATTTTTGACACGTTTTGAGGCTCTTCATATTTTTCACACCTTTTCAGGCTCTTCATGATTTTGAACAACGTTTCATGATCCTCCTATTTTTCAGAACGTTTCATGTTCCTCATAATTTTGACACCTTTTAAAGCTTTTCATATTTTTCACACCTTTTCAGGCTCTTCATGTTTTCGAACACCGCTTCATGCTCCTCCTATTTTTCAGACCGTTTCATGCTCCTCATATTTTTGACACCTTTTGATGCTCTTCATATTTTTCACACCTTTTGAAGCTCTTTATATATTTCACACCATTTCAGGCTCTTCATGTTTTCAACATCACTTCATGCGCCTCCTATTGTTCAGACCCTTTCATGCTAAACTAATTTTGACACCTTATGAAGCTCTTCATATTTTTCACACCTTTTCAGGCTCTTCATGTTTTTGAACACCGCTTCATGCTCGTCCTATTTGCAGACCGTTTCATGCTCCTCATAATTTGACACCTTTTGAAGCTCTTCATATTTTTCACAACTTTTCAGTCTCTGCATTTTTTTGAACACCGCTTCATGATCCTCCTATTTTTCAGACTGTTTCATGCTCCACATGTATTTCACACCTTTTGAAGCTCTTCATATTTTGCACACATTTTCAGGCTCTTCATGTTTTTCACAACCACTTCATGCTCCTCCTATTTTTCAGACCGTTTCATGCTCCTCATATTTTTGACACCTTTTGAAGTTCTTCATATTTTTCACACCTTTTCAGGCTCTTCATGTTTTTAAACACCGCTTCATGCTCCTCCTATTTTTCAGACCGTTTCATGCTCCTCATATTTTTGACACATTTTGATGCTGTTCATATTTTTCACAACTTTTGAAGCTCTTTATATATTTCACAACATTTCAGGCTCTTCATGTTTTCAACATCACTTCATGCGCCTCCTATTGTTCAGACCCTTTCATGCTAAACTAATTTTGACACCTTATGAAGCTCTTAATATTTTTCACACCTTTTCAGGCTCTTCATGTTTTTGAATACCGATTCATGCTCGTCCTATTTGCAGACGGTTTCATGCTCTTCATATTTTTGACACCTTTTGAAGCTCTTCATATTTTTCACACCTTTTCAGTCTCTACATTTTTTTGAACACCGCTTCATGATCCTCCTATTTTTCAGACCGTTTCATGCTCCACATGTATTTAACACCTTTTTAAGCTCTTCATATTTTGCACACATTTTCAGGCTCTTCATGTTTTTCACAACCGCTTCATGCTCCTCCTATTTTTCAGACCGTTTCATGCTCCTCATATTTTTGACACCTTTTGAAGTTCTTCATATTTTTCACACCTTTTCAGGCTCTTCATGTTTTTGGACACCGCTACATGCTCCTCCTATTTTTCAGACCGTTTCATGCTCCTCATTTTTTTCACACCTTTTGAAGCTCTTCATATTTTTCAGACTTTTTCAGGCTCTTCATGTGTCTGAACAACGCTTCATGCTCCTCCTAATTTTCAGACCGTTTAATGCTCCTCATGTGTTTCACAGCTTTTGAAGCTCTTCATATTTTTCACAACTTTTCAGGCACTTCATGTTTTTCAACACCACTTCCTGCTCCTCCTATTTTTCAGACCATTTCTTGCTCCTCATATATCTGACATGTTTTGAGGCTCTTTATATTTTTCACACCTTTTCAGGCTCTTCATGTTTTTCAACACCGCTTCATGCTCCTCCTATTTTTCAGACCGCTTCATGCTCCTCATGTATTTCACACCTTTTGAAGCTCTTCATATTTTTCTCACCTTTTCAGGCTCTGCATGTTTTTCAAGACCGCTTCATGCTCCTCATATTTTTCAGACCGTTTCATTCTCCTCATATTTTTAACACCTTTTGAAGCTCTTCATGTATTTCACACCATTTCAGGCTCTTCTTTTTTTTCAACACCACTTCATGCTCCTCCTTTTTTTCAGACCGTTTCATGCTCATCTCATTTTTGATACCTTTTGAAACTCTTCATATTTTTCACTCCTTTTGAAGCTCTTCAAATTTTTCACACGTTTTCAGGCTCTTCATGTTTTCCAACACCGCATCATGCTCCTCATATATTTCAGACCGTTTCTTGCTCCTCATATTTTTGACACATTTTGAAGGTCTTCATATTTTTGACAACTTTTCAGGCTCTTCATGTTTTTCAACACCACTTCATGCTCCTCCTATATTTCAGGCCGTTTCAGACTCCTCACATTTTTGACACCTTTTGAAGCTCTTCATATTTTTCACACCTTTTCAGGCTCTTCATGTTTTTCAACACCGCTGCATGCTCCTCCTATTTTTCAGAACTTTTCATGCACCTCATATTTTTCACACCTTTTGAAGCTCTTCATATTTTTCACACCTTTCGAATCTCTTCATATTTCCCAAACGTTTTCAGGCTCTTCATGTTTTTCAACACCCCTTTTTGCTCATCCTATTTTTCAGACCGTTTCATGCTCCTCATGTATTTCACACCTTTTGAAGCTCTTCATATTTTTCACACCTTTTCAGGCTCTCCATGTTTCTCAACACCGCTTCATGCTCCTCCTATTTTTCAGACCATTTCACGCTCCTCATGTATTTCACACTTTTTAAAGCTCTTCATATTTTTCACACCTTTTCAGGCTCTCCATGTTTCTCAACACCGCTTCATGCTCCTCCTATTTTACAGACCGCTTCATGCTCCTCATATTTTTCACACCTTTTGAAGCTCTTCATATTTTTCACACCTTTTCAGGCTCTTCATGTTTTTCAACGCCACTTCATGCTCCTCCTTTTTCAGACCGTTTCATGCTCCTCATGTATTTCACACCTTTTGAAGCTCTTCATATTTTTCACACCTTTTCAGGCTCTTCATGTTTTGGAACACCGCTTCATGCTCCTCCTATTTTTCAGACCGTTTCATGCTCCTCATCTATATCACAGCTTTTGAAGCTCTTCATATTTTTTAAACCTTTTGAATCTCTTCATATTTTTCACACCTTTTCAGGCTCTTCATGTTTTTGAACGCTCTTTCATGCTACTCCTATTTTTCAGACCGTTTCATGCTCCTCATATTTTTGACACCTTTTGAAGCTCTTCATATATTTCACACCTTTTCAGGCTCTTCATGTTTTTGAACACCGTTTTATGCTCCTCCTATTTTTCAAACCGTTTAATGCTCCTCATATTTTTCACACCATTTGAAGCTCTTCATATTTTTCACAACTTTTCAGGCTCTTCATGTTTTTGAATACCACTTCATGCTCTTCCTATTTTTCAGACCGTTTCATGCTCCTCATATATTTGACACCTTTTGAAGCTCTTCATATTCTTCACACCTTTTCAGGGTCTTCATGTTTTTCAACACCGCTTCATGCTCCTCCTATTTTTGATACCTTTTGAAGCTGTTCATATATTTCACACCTTTGCAGGCGTTTCATGTTTTTGAACACCATTTCATGCTCCTCATATTTTGACAGTTTTTGATGCTCTTCATATTTTTCACAGCTTTTCAGGCTCTTCATGTTTTTCAACACCACTTCATGCTCCTATTTTTCAGACCGTTTCCTGATCCTCATATTTTTGTCACATTTTCAAACTCTTCATATTTTTCACACCTTTTCAGGCTCTTCATGTTTTTCAACACCGGTTCATGCTCCTCCTATTTTTCATACCGCTTCATGCTCCTCCTATTTTTGACACCTTTTGAAGCTCTTCATATTTTTCAAACCTTTTCAAGCTCTTCATGTTTTTCAACACCGCTTCATTTTCCTCCTATTTTTCAGACCGTTTCATGCTCCTCATATTTTTGACACCTTTTGAAGCTCTTCATATTTTTCTCACCTTTTCAGGTTCTTCATGTTTTTCATCACCGCTTTATGCTCCTCTTTTTTTCAGACCGTTTCATGCTCCTCTTGTATTTCACACCTTTTGAAGCTCTTCACATTTTTCACAACTTTTCAGGCTCTTCATATTATTGAACACCGCTTCCTGCTCCTCCTATTTTTCAGACCACTTCTTGTTCCTCATGTTTATCACACCTATTGAAGCTCTTCATGTTCTTCACACAATTTCAGGCTCTTCATGTTTTTCAACACCCCTTCATGCTCCTCCTATTTTTCACACCGTTTCATGCTCCTCATGTATTTCACACATTTTGAAGCTCTTTATATTTTTCACATGTTTTCAGGCTCCTCATGTTTTTGAACACCGTTTTATGCTCCTCCTATTTTTCAAACCGTTTAATGCTCCTCGTATTTTTCACAACATTTGAAGCTCTTCATGTTTTTCACATCTTTTCAGGCTCTTCATGTTTTTGAATACCACTTCAGGCTCTTCCTATTTTTCAGACCGTTTCATGCTTCTCATATATTTGACACCTTTTGAATCTCTTCATATATTTCACACCTTTTCAGGCTCTTCATGTTTTTGAACCCCGCTTCATGCTCCTCCTATTTTTCAGACTGTTTCCTGCTCCTCATGTATTTCACACCTTTTGAAGCTCCTCATATATTTCACACCTTTTGAAACTCTTCATATATTTCACAGCTTTTCAGGCTCTTCATGTTTTTGAACACCGTTTCATGCTCCTTCTATTTTTCAGACCGTTTCATGCTCCTCCTTTATTTCAGACCGTTTCATGCTCCTCATATTTTTGGCATCTTTTGAAGTTCTTCATATTTTTCACAACTTTTCAGGTTCTTCATTTTTTTCAACACCGCTTTATGCTCCTCCTTTTTTTCAGACGGTTTCATCCTCCTCTCTTATTTCACACCTTTTGAAGCTCTTCACATTTTTCACACCTTTTCAGGCTCTTCATGTTTTTGAACACCGCTTCATGCTCCTCCTATTTTTCAGACCGCTTGTTGCTCCTCATGTTTATCACACCTATTGAAGCTCTTCATATTTTTCACAACTTTTCAGGCTCTTCATGTTTTTCAACACCGCTTCATGGTCCTCCTTTTCAGACCGTTTCATGCTCCTCATGTATTTCACACCTTTTGAAGCTCTTCATATTTTTCACACCTTTTCAGGCTCTTCATGTTTTGGAACACCGCTTCATGCTCCTCCTATTTTTCAGACCGTTTCATGCTCCTCATCTATATCACAGCTTTTGAAGCTCTTCATATTTTTTAAACCTTTTGAATCTCTTCATATTTTTCACACCTTTTCAGGCTCTTCATGTTTTTGAAAACTGTTTCATGCTCCTCCTATTTTTCAGACCGTTTCATGCTCCTCATATTTTTGACACTTATTGAAGCTCTTCATATTTTTCACTCCTTTTCAGGCTCTTCATGTTTTTCAACACCGCTTCATGGTCCTCCTATTTTTCAGACAGTTTCATGCTCATCTCATTTTTGACACCTTTTGAAGCTTTTCAAATTTTTCACAACATTTCAGGCTCTTCATGTTTTTGAACACCGCTTCATGCTCCTCCTATTTTTCAGAGAGTTTCATGCTCCTCATGTATTTCACACCTTTTGAACCTCTTCATATTTTTCACGCATTTTCAGGCTCTTCATGTTTTTCCACACCACTTCATGCTTCTATTTTTCAGACCGTTTCATGCTCCTCATGAATTTCACACCTTTTGAAGCTCTTCATATTTTTCACAACTTTTCAGGCTCTTCATGATTCTGATCACCATTTCATGCTCCTCCTCTCTTTCAGACCGTTTCTGCTTCTCATATTTTTGACACCATTTGAAGCTCTTCATATTTTTCACACCTTTTCAGGCTCCCCGTGTTTTTGAACACTGCTCATGATCCTCCGAATTTTCAGACCTTTTCATGCTCTTCATATTTTTGACACCTTTTGAAACTCTTCATATTTTTCACACCTTTTCAGGTTTTTCATGTTTTTCCACACCACTTCATGCTTCTCATATTTTTCAGACCGTTTCATGCTCCTCATGAATTCCACACCTTTTGAAGCTATTCATGTTTTTCACACCTTTTCAGGCTCTTCATGTTTTTCCACACCACTTCATGCTTCTCATATTTTTCAGACCGTTTCATGCTCCTCATGAATTTCACACCTTTTGAAGCTCTTCATATTTCTCACACCTTATCAGATTCCTCATGTTTTTGATCACCGTTTCATGCTCCTCCTATTTTTCAGAACGTTTCATGCTCCTCATTTTTTGACACCTTTTGAAGCTCTTCATATTTTTCACACCTTTTCAGGCTCTTCATATTTTTCAACAACGTTTCATGCTGCTTCTATTTTTCAGGCCGTTTCATGCTCCTCATATTTTTCACACCTTTTGAAGCTCTTCATATTTTTCACACATTTTCAGGCTCTTCATGTTTTTCAACACCGTTTCATGCTGCTTCTATTTTTCAGACCGTTTCATGCTCCTCATATTTTTCACACCTTTTGAAACTCTTCATATTTTTCACACCTTTTCAGGCTCTTCATGTTTTTCAACACCGTTTCATGATCCTCCTATTTTTCAGACCGTTTCATGCTCATCTCATTTTTGACACCTTTTGAAGATTTTCATATTTTTCACAACTTTTTAGGCTCTTCATGTTTTTGAACACTGCTTCATGCTCCTCCTATTTTTCAGAGAGTTTCATGCTCCTAATATATTTCACTCCTTTTGAAGCTCTTCATATTTTTCACAGCATTTCAGGCTGTTCATGTTTTTCCACACCACTTCATGCTTCTATTTTTCAGCCCGTTTCATGGTCCTCATGTATTTCACACCTTTTGAAGCTCTTCATATTTTTCACACCTTTTCAGGCTCTTCATGTTTTTCAACACCATTTCATGCCACATCTATTTTTCAGACCGTTTCATGCTCCTCATATTTTTCACACCTTTTGAAGCTCTTCATATTTTTCACACCTTTTCAGGCTCTTCATGTTTTTGAACACCGCTTCATGCTCCTCCTATTTTTCAGAACGTTTCATGCTCCTCATATTTTTGACATCTTTTGAAGCTCTTCATATTTTTGACACCTTTTGAAGCTCTTCATATTTTTGACACCTTTTGAAGCTCTTCATATTTTCACACCTTTTGAAGCTCTTCATATTTTTCACACCTTTTTAGGCTGTTCATGTTTTTGAACACCTCATCATGCTCTTCCTATTTTTCAGAATGTTTCATGCTCCTCATGTATTTCACACCTTTTGAAGCTCTTCATATTTTTCACACCTTTTCAGGCTCTTCATGTTTTTGAACACCATTTCATGCTCCTCCTATTTTTCAGACCGTTTCATGCTCATCTATTTTTTGACACCTTTTGAAGCTCTTCATATTTTTCATACCTTTTGAAGCTCTTCACATTTTTCACACCTTTTCAGTCTCTTCATGTTTTTGAACACCATTTCATTCTCCGCCTATTTTTCAGACCCGTTCATGCTCCTCATATTTTTGACACCTTTTGAAGCTCTTCATATTTTTCACAATTTTGAACCTCTTCATGTATTTCACACCTTTTCAGGCTCTTCATTTTTTTCATCACAACTTCATGCTTCTCCTATTTTTCAGACCGTTTCATGCTCATCTAATATTTGACACTTTTGAAGCTCTTCATATTTTTGACACCTTTTGAAGCTCTTCACATTTTTCACACCTTTTCAGGCTCTTCATGATTTTGAACACCGTTTCATTCTCCTCCTATTTTTCAGACAGTTTCTTACTCCTCATATTTTTGACACGTTTTGAGGCTCTTCATATTTTTCACACCTTCTCAGGCTCTTCATGATTTTGAACAACGTTTCATGATCCTCCTATTTTTCAGAACGTTTCATGTTCCTCATAATTTTGACACCTTTTAAAGCTTTTCATATTTTTCACACCTTTTCAGGCTCTTCATGTTTTTAACACCGCTTCATTCTCCTCCTATGTTTCAGACTGTTTCATGCTCCTCATATTTTTGACACCTTTTGATGCTCTTCATGTTTTTCACACCTTTTGAAGCTCTTTATATATTTCACACCATTTCAGGCTCTTCATGTTTTCAACATCACTTCATGCGCCTCCTATTGTTCAGACCCTTTCATGCTAAACTAATTTTGACACCTTATGAAGCTCTTCATATTTTTCACACCTTTTCAGGCTCTTCATGTTTTTGAACACCGCTTCATGCTCGTCCTATTTGCAGACCGTTTCATGCTCCTCATAATTTGACACCTTTTGAAGCTCTTCATATTTTTCACAACTTTTCAGTCTCTGCATTTTTTTGAACACCGCTTCATGATCCTCCTATTTTTCAGACCGTTTCATTCTCCACATGTATTTCACACCTTTTGAAGCTCTTCATATTTTGCACACATTTTCAGGCTCTTCATGTTTTTCACAACCACTTCATGCTCCTCCTATTTTTCAGACCGTTTCATGCTCCTCATATTTTTGACACCTTTTGAAGTTCTTCATATTTTTCACACCTTTTCAGGCTCTTCATGTTTTTGAACACCGCTTCATGCTCCTCCTATTTTTCAGACCGTTTCATGCTCCTCATATTTTTCACACCTTTCGAAGCTCTTCATATTTTTCAGACATTTTCAGGCTCTTCATTTTTCTGAACAACGCTTCATGCTCCTCCTAATTTCCAGACCGTTTCATGCTCCTCATGTGTTTCACACCTTTTGAAGCTCTTCATATTTTTCACAACTTTTCAGGCACTGCATGTTTTTCAACACCACTTCCTGCTTCTCCTATTTTTCAGACCCTTTCATGCTCCTCATATATTTGACACGTTTTGAAGCTCTTTATATTTTTCAGACCTTTTCAGGCTCTTCATGGTTTTCAACACCGCTTCATACTCCTCCTATTTTTCAGACCGCTTCATGCTCCTCATGTATTTCACACCTTTTGAAGCTCTTCATATTTTTCTCACCTTTTCAGGCTCTGCATGTTTTGCAAGACCGCTTCATGCTCCTCCTATTTTTCAGACCGTTTCATTCTCCTCATATTTTTAACACCTTTTGAAGCTCTTCATATATTTCACACCTTTTCAGGCTCTTCTTTTTTTTCAACACCTCTTCATGCTCCTCCTTTTTTTCAGACCGTTTCATGCTCATCTCATTTTTGACACCTTTTGAAGCTCTTCATATTTTTCACTCCTTTTGAAGCTCTTCAAATTTTTCACACGTTTTCAGGCTCTTCATATTTTCCAACACCGCATCATGCTCCTCATATAGTTCAGACCGTTTCTTGCTCCTCATATTATTGACACATTTTGAAGCTCTTCATATTTTTGACAACTTTTCAGGCTCTTCATGTTTATCAACACCGCTTCATGCTCCTCCTATATTTCAGACCGTTTCAGACTCCTCATATTTTTGACACCTTGTGAAGCTCTTCATATTTTTCACACCATTTCAGGCTCTTCATGTTTTTCAACACCGCTGCATGCTCCTCCTATTTTTCAGAACTTTTCATGCATCTCATATTTTTCACACCTTTTGAAGCTCTTCATATTATTCACACGTTTTGAAGCTCGTCATATTTTTCACACGTTTTAAGGCTCTTCATGTTTATCAACACCGCTTCATGCTCCTCCTATTTTTCAGACCGTTTCATGCTCGTCATATTTTTGACACCTATTGAAGCTCTGCATATTTTTCACACCTTTTCAGGCTCTTCATGTTTTTCAACACCACTTCATGCTCCTCCTATTTTTCACACCGTTTCATTGTCCTCATATTTTTTACACCTTTTGAAGCTCTTCATATTTTTCACACCTTTTCAGGCTCTTCATGTTATTCACCACCGCTTCATGCTCTTCCAATTTTTCAGACCGTTTCATGCTCATCTCATTTTTGACACCTTTTGAGCTCTTCACATTTTTCACACCTTCTGAAGCTCTTCATATTTTTCACACGTTTTCAGGCTGTTCATGTTTTTCCACACCACTTCATGCTTCTATTTTTCAGCCCGTTTCATGGTCCTCATGTATTTCACACCTTTTGAAGCTCTTCATATTTTTCACACCTTTTCAGGCTCTTCATGTTTTTCAACACCTTTTCATGCCGCATCTATCTTTCAGACCGTTTCATTCTTTTCATATTTTTGACACCATTTGAAGCTCTTCATATTTTTCACACCTTTTCAGGCTCTTCATGTTTTTGAACACCGCTCATGATCCTCCAAATTTTCAGACCGTTTCATGCTCTTCATATTTTTAACACCTTTTGAAGCTCTTCATATTTTTCACACATTTTCAGGCACTTCATGTTTTTGAACACCGCTCATGATCCTCCAAAATTTCTGACCGTTTCATGCTCTTCATATTTTTGACACCTTTTGAAGCTCTTCATATTTTTCACACCTTTTCAGGCTCTTCATGTTTTTCCACACCACTTCATGCTTCTATTGTTCAGCCCGTTTCATGGTCCTCATGTATTTCACACCTTTTGAAGCTCTTCATATTTTTCACACCTTTTCAGGGTCTTCATGATTTTCAACACCATTTCATGCCGCATCTATCTTTCCGACCGTTTCATTCTTCTCATATTTTGACACCATTTGAAGCTCTTCATATTTTTCACACCTTTTCAGGCTCTTCATGTTTTTGAACACCGCTCATGATCCTCCAAATTTTCAGACCGTTTCTTGCTCTTCATATTTTTAACACCTTTTGAAGCTCTTCATATTTTTCACACCTTTTCAGGCTCTTGATGTTATTCAACACCACTTCATGCTACTCCTGTTTTTCAAAACCGTTTCATGCTCCTCATATTTTTGACACCTTTAGAAGCTCTTCATATTTTTAACACCTTTTCAGGCTCTTCATGTTTTTAAACACCGCTTCATGCTCCTCCTATATTTCAGACCGTTTCATGCTCCTCATTTATTTCACACCTTTTGAAGCTCTTCATATTTTTCACACCTTTTCAGGCTCGTCATGTTTTTGAACACCATTTCATGCTCCTCCTATTTTGCACACCGTTTCTTTCTCCTCATATTTTTAACACCTTTTGAGGCTCTTCATATATTTCACACCTTTTCAGGCTTTTCATTTTTTACAACACCACTTCATGCTCCTCCTATTTTTCAGACCGTTTCATGCTCATCTCATTTTGACATCTTTTGAAGCTCTTCTTATTTTTCACACCTTTTCAGGCTTTTCATGATTTTCAACACACCATCATGCTCCTCGTATTTTTCAGACCGTTTCATGCTCATCTCATTTTTGACACCTTTTGAAGCTCTTCATATTTTTCACATTTTTGGAAGCTCTTCATATTTTTCACACCTTTTCAGGCTCGTCATGTTTTTCAACACCACTTCAAGCTCCTCCTATTTTTCAAACCGTTTCATGCTCATCTCATTTTTGACACCTTTTCAAACTTTTCATATTTTTCACACCTTATCAGGCTCTTCATGTTTTTGAACACCGCTTCCTGCTTCTCCATTTTTCACACCGTATACAGCTCCTCATAATTTTCACACCTATTGAAGCTCTTCATATTTTTCACACCTATTCAGACTCTTCATGTTTTTGAACACCACTTCATGCTCCTCCTATTTTTCAGAGAGTTTCATGCTCCCCATGTATTTCACACCTTTTCAAGCTCTTCATATTTTTCACACCTTTTCAGGCTCTTCATGTTTTTCCACACCACTTCATACTTCTATTTTTCAGACCGTTTCATGCTCCTCATGAATTTCACACCTTTTGAAGCTCTTCATATTTTTCACAGCTTTTCAGGCTCTTCATGTTTCTGATCACCGTTTCATGCTCCTCCTGACTTTCAGACCGTTTCATGCTTCTAATATTTTTGACACCATTTGAAGCTCTTCATATTTTTCACACCTTTTCAGGCTCCTCATGTTTTTGAACACTGCTTATGATCCTCCGAATTTTCAGACCGTTTCATGCTCTTCATATTTTTGACACCTTTTGAAACTCTTCATATTTTTCACACCTTTTCAGGTTCTTCATGTTTTTCCACACCACTTCATGCTTCTCGTATTTTTCAAACCTTTTCATGCTTCTCATGAATTTCACACCTTTTGAAGCTCTTCATATTTTTCACAACGTTTCAGGCTCTTCATGTTTCTGATCACCGTTTCATGCTCCTCCTATCTTTCACACCGTTTCATGCTTCTCATATTTTTGACACCATTTGAAGCTCTTCATATTTTTCACACCTTTTCAGGCTCTTCATGTTTTTGAACACCGATCATGATCCTCCAATATTTCAGACCGTTTCATGCTCTTCATATTTTTGACAACTTTTGAAGCTATTCATATTTTTCACACCTTTTCAGGCTCTTCATGTTTTTCCACACCACTTCATGCTTCTCATATTTTTCAGACCGTTTCATGCTCCTCATGAATTTCACACCTTTTGAAGTTCTTCATATTTCTCACACCTTTTCAGGCTCCTCATGTTTTTGATCACCGTTTCATGCTCCTCCTATTTTTCAGAACGTTTCTTGCTCCTCATATTTTTGACACCTTTTGAAGCTCTACATATTTTTCACACGTTTTCAGGCTCTTCATGATTTTGAAAACCGCTTCATGAAACTCCTATTTTACAGACCGTTTCATGCTCTTTATATTTTTGATTCCTTTTGAAGCTCTTCATATTTTTCACATCTTTTCAGGCTCTTCATATTTTTCAACACCGTTTCATGCTGCTTCTATTTTTCAGGCCGTTTCATGCTCCTCATATTTTTGACACCTTTTGAAGCTCTTCATATTTTTCACACCTTTTCAGGCTCTTCATGTTTTTCAACACCGTTTCATGCTGCTTCTATTTTTCAGACCGTTTCATGCTCCTCATATTTTTCACACCTTTTGAAGCTCTTCATATTTTTCACACATTTTCAGGCTCTTCATGTTTTTGAACACAGCTTCATGCTCCTCCTATTTTTCAGACCGTTTCATGCTCCTCATATTTTTGACACCTTTTGAAACTCTTCATATTTTTCACACCTTTTCAGGCTCTTCATGTTTTTCAACACCGTTTCATGATCCTCCTATTTTTCAGACCTTTTCATGCTCATCTCATTTTTGACAGCTTTTGAAGCTTTTCATATTTTTCACAACTTCTTAGGCTCTTCATGTTTTTGAACACCGCTTCATGCTCCTCCTATTTTTCAGAGAGTTTCATGCTCCTAATATATTTCACTCCTTTTGAAGCTCTTCATATTTTTCACACCTTTTCAGGCTCTTCATGTTTTTCCACACCAATTCATGCTTCTATTTTTCAGCCCGTTTCATGGTCCTCATGTGTTTCACACCTTTTGAAGCTCTTCATATTTTTCACACCTTTTCAGGCTCTTCATGTTTTTCAACACCATTTCATGCCACATCTATCTTTAGGACCGTTTCATTCTTTTCATATTTTTGACACGATTTGAGGCTTTTCATATTTTTCACACCTTTTCATGCTCTTCATGTTTTTAAACACCATTTCATGCTCCTCCTATTTTTCATACCTTTTTAAGCTCTTCATATTTTTCACACTTTTTCAGGCTCTTCATGTTTTTGAACACCGTTTCATGCTCCTCATATTTTTGACACCTTTTGAAGCTCTTTATATTTTTCACACTTTTTCATGCTCTTCATGTTTTTGAACACCGTTTCATGCTCCTCCTATTTTTCACACCTTTTTAAGCTCTTCATATATTTCACACCTTTTCATGCTCTTCATGTTTTTGAACACCGTTTCATGATCCTCCTATTTTTCATACCGTTTCATGCTCCTCATTTTTTTGACACCTTTTGAATCTCTTCATATTTTTCACACCTTTTCAGGCTCTTCATGTTTTTGAACACCGCTTCTTGCTCCTCCTATTTTTCAGACCGTTTCATGCTCATCTCATTTTTGACACTTTTTGAAGCTCCTCATATTTTTCACACCTTTACAGGCTCTTCATGTTTTTCAAACCGCTTCATGCTCCTCCTATTTTTCAGACCGATTCATGCTCCTCATGTATTTCACACATTGCAGCTCTTCATATTTTTCACACCTTTTCAGGCTCTTCATGTTTCTGAACACCGTTTCATGATCCTCCTATTTTTCATACCGTTTCATGCTCCTCATTTTTTTGACACCTTTTGAATCTCTTCATATTTTTCACACATTTTCAGGCTCTTCATGTTTTTGAACACCGCTTCATGCTCCTCCTATTTTTCAGACCGTTTCATGCTCCTCATGTATTTCTCACCTTTTGAAGCTCTTCACATTTTTCACACCTTTTCAGGCTCTTTATGTTTTTGACCACCGCTTCATGCTCCTCCTATTTTTCAGACCGTTTCATGCGCCTCATATTTTTGACACCTTTGGAAGCTCTTCATATTTTTCACACCTTTTGAAGCTCTTCATATTTTTCACACCTTTTCAGGCTCTTCATGTTTTTCAACACCGCTTATGCTCCTCCTATTTTTTAGACCGTTTCATGCTCCTCATGCATTTCACACCTTTTGAAGCTCTTCATATTTTTCACACCTTTTCAGGCTCTTCATGTTTTTGAACACTGTTTCATGCTCCTCCTATTTTTCAGACCGTTTCATGCTCCTCGTATTTTTGACACCTTTCCAAGCTCTTCCTATTTTTCACACCTTTATAGGCTCTTCATGTTTTTGAGCACCGCTTCATGATCCTCCTATTTTTCAGACCGTTTCATGCTCCTGCTATTTTTGACACCTTTTGAAGCTCTTCATTTTTTTCACAACTTTTCAAGCTTTTCATGTTTTTCAACACCGCTTCATGCTCCTCATATTTTTCAGACCTTTTGAGCTCTTCATATTTTTCACACCTTTTCAGGCTCTTCTTGTTGTTTAACATCGCTTCATGCTCCTCCTATTTTTTAGACTGTTTCATGCTCGTCATGTATTTCACAACTTTTGAAGCTCCTCATATTTTTCACACCTTTTCAGGCTCTCATGTTTTTGAACACAGCTTCATGCTCCTCCTATTTTTCAAACCGTTTCATGCTCCTCATATTTTACACATTTTTTAAGCTCTTCATATTTTTCACACCTTTTCAGGCTCTTCATGTTTTTGAACACAGCTTCTTGCTCCTCCTATTTTTCAGACCGTTTCATGCTCATCTCATTTTTGACACTTTTTGAAGCTCTTCATATTTTTCACACCTTTACCGGCTCTTCATGTTTTTCAAACCGCTTCATGCTCCTCCTATTTTTCAGACCGATTCCTGCTCCTCATGTATTTCACACATTGAAGCTCTTCATATTTTTCACACCTTTTCAGGCTCTTCATGTTTTTGAACACTGTTTCATGATCCTCCTATTTTTCATACCGTTTCATGCTCCTCATTTTTTTGACACCTTTTGAATCCCTTCATATTTTTCACACCTTTTAAGGCTCTTCATGTTTTTGAACACCGCTTCATGCTCCTCCTATTATTCAGACCGTTTCATGCTCCTCATGTATTTCTCACCTTTTGAAGCTCTTCACATTTTTCACACCTTTTCAGGCTCTTTATGTTTTTGACCACCGCTTCATGCTCCTCCTATTTTTCAGACCTTTTCATGCACCTCATATTTTTGACACCTTTGGAAGCTCTTCATATTTTTCACACCTTTTGAAGCTCTTCATATTTTTCACACCTTTTCAGCCTCTTCATGTTTTTCAACACCGTTCATGCTCCTCCTATTTTTTAGACCGTTTCATGCTCCTCATGATTTTCACACCTTTTGAAGCTCTTCATATTTTTCACACCTTTTCAGCCTCTTCATGTTTTTCAACACCGTTCATGCTCCTCCTATTTTTTAGACCGTTTCATGCTCCTCATGATTTTCACACCTTTTGAAGCTCTTCATATTTTTCACACCTTTTCAGGCTCTTCATGTTTTTGAACACTGTTTCATGCTCCTCCTATTTTTCAGACCGTTTCATGCTCCTCGTATTTTTTACACCTTTCCAAGCTCTTCATATTTTTCAAACCTTTTTAGGCTCTTCATGTTTTTGAACACAGCTTCATGCCCCTCTCAGTTTTCAGATCGTTTCATGCTCCTCATATTTTTGACACATTTTGAAATTCTTCATATATTTCACACTTTTTCAGGCTCTTCATGTTTTTCAATACCGCTTCATGCTCCTTCTATTTTTCAGTCCGTTTCATGCTCCTCATATTTTTGACACCTTCTGAAGTTCTTCATATATTTCACACCTTTTCAGCCTCTTCATGTTTATCAAAACCATTTCATGATCCTCCTATTTTTCAGACCGTTTCATGCTCATCTCATTTTCGACACCTTCTGAAGCTCCTCATATTTTTACACCTTTTGAAGCTCTTCATATTTTTCACACATTTCCAGGCTCTTCATGTTTTTGAACACCGTTTCATTCTCCTCCTATTTTTCAGACCGTTTCATGCTCCTCATATTTTTGACACCTTTTGAAGCTCTTCATATTTTTCACACCTTTTCAGGCTCCCCATGTTTTTCAACACGGCTTCATGATCCTACTCTTTTTCAGACCGTTTAATGCTCCTCATATTTTTGACACGTTTTGAAGCTCTTCATATTTTTCACACCTTTTCAGGCTCTTCATGTTTTTCAACACCACTTCATGCTCCTCCTTTTTTTCAGACCGTTTCATGCTCCTCATGTATTTCACACCTTTTGAAGCTCTTTATATTTTTCACACCTTTTTAGGCTCTTCATGTTTTTGAACACGATTTCAGCCTCCTCCTATTTTTCGGACTGTTTCATGCTCATCTCATTTTTGACACCTTTTGAAGCTCTTCATATTTTTCACACATTTTCAGGCTCTTCATGTTTTTCAACACCACTTCATGCTTCTCCTATTTTTCAAACCGTTTCATGCTCCTCATATTTTTGACACCTTTTGAAGCTCTTCATATTTTATCCACCTTTTCAGGCTCTTCATGTTTTTCAACACCGCTTCATGCTCTTCCTATTTTCCAGACTGTTTCATGCTCCTCATGTATTTCCAACCTTTTGAAGCTCTTCATATTTTTCACACCTTTGCAGGCTCCCCATGTTTTTCAACACAGCTTCATGATCCTCCTGTTTTTCAGACCGTTTCATGCTCCTCATATTTTGACACGTTTTGAAGATCTTCTTATTTTTCACACATTTTCAGGCTCTTCATGTTTTTCAAAACCGATTCATGCTCCTCCTATGTTTCAGACTGTTTCATGCTCCTCATATTTTGACACCTTTTGAAGCTCTTCATATTTCTCACAACTTTTCTGGCTCTTCATGTTTTCAACACCGCTTCATGCTCGTCCTATTTTCCAGACCTTTACATGCTCGTCTCATTTTTGACACCTTTTGAAGCTCTTCATATTTCTCACAACTTTTAAGCTCTTCATGTTTTTCACACGTTTTCAGGCTCTTCATGTTTTTCAACACCGCTTCATATTCCTCCCATTTTTCAGACCGTTTCATGCTCCTCCTATTTTTCAGACCGTTTCATGCTCCTCATATTTTTGACACCTTTTGAATCTCTTCATATTTTTCACACCTTTTCAGGCTCTTCATGTTTTTGAACACCACTTGTGTTCCTCCTATTTTTCAGACCGTTTCATGCTCCTCATATTTTTGACACCTTTTGAAGCTCTTCATATATTTCACACGTTTTCAGGCTCTTCATGTTTTTCAACACCACTTCATGCTTCTCCTATTTTTCAGACCGTTTTATGCTCCTCGTATTTTTCACACCTTTTGAAGCTCTTCATATTTTTCAACCTTTTTAGGCTCTTCATGTTTTTGAACACCGTTTCATGCTCCTCCTATTTTTCAAACTGTGTCATGCTCATCTCATTTTTAACAACTTTTGAAGCTCTTCATATTTTTCACACCTTTTGAAGCTCTTCATATTTCTCAAACGTTTTCAGGCTCTTCATGTTTTGCAACACCCCTTCTTGCTCATCCTATTTTTCAGACCGTTTCATGCTTCTCTCATTTCTGACACATTTTGAAGCTCTTCATTATTTCACACATTTTCAGGCTCTTCATGTTTTTCAACACCACTTCATGCTCCTCCTGTTTTTCAGACCGTTTCATACTCATCTCGCTTTTGACACATTTTGAAGCTCTTCATATTTTCCACAACTTTTGAAGCTCTTCATATTTTTCAAACGTTTTCAGGCTCTTAATCATTTTCAACACCGCTTCTTGCTCCTCCTATTTTTCAGACCGTTTCATGCTCCTCATATTTTTGACACGTTTTGAAGCTCTTCATATTTTTCACACCTTTTCAGGCTCTTCATGTTTTTGAACACCGTTTCATGCTCCTCGTATTTTTCAGACTGTTTCATGCTCCTCATATTTTTGACACCTTTTGAAGCTCTTCATATTTTTCACACCTTTTCAGGCTCTTCATGTTTTTCAAAGCCACTTCATGCTTCTCCTATTTTTCAGACCGTTTCATGCTCCTCTCATTTCTGACACGTTTTGAAGCTCTTCATATATTTCACACATTTTCAGGCTCTTCATGTTTTTCAACACCACTTCATGCTCCTCCTATTTTTCAGACCGTTTCATGCTCCTCCTGTATTTCACACCTTTTGAAGCTCTTTATATTTTTCACAACTTTTAAGGCTCTTCATGTTTTAGAACACGATTTCAGGCTCCTCCTATTTTTCGGACTGTTTCAAGCTCATCTCATTTTTGACACCTTTTGAAGCTATTCATATTTTTCACACCTTTTGAATCTCTTCATATTTCTCACACGTTTTCACGCTCTTCATGTTTTTCAACACCCCTTCTTGCTCATCCTATATTTCAGACCGTTTCATGTTTCTATCATTTCTGACAACTTTTGAAGCTCTTCATATATTTCACACCTTTTCAGGCTCTTCATGTTTTTCAACACCCCTCATGCTCCTCCTATTTTTCAGACCGTTTCATGCTCATCTCACTTTTGACACATTTTGAAGCTCTTCATATTTTCCACACCTTTTGAAGCTCTTCATATTTTTCAAACGTTTTCAGGCTCTTCATTTTTTTCAACACTGCTTCTTGCTCCTCCTATTTTTCAGATCGTTTCATACTCCTCATATTTTTGACACGTTTTGAAGCTCTTCATATTTTTCACACGTTTTCAGGCTCTTCATGTCTTTGAACACCGTTTCATGCTGCTCCTATTTTTCAGATCTTTTCATGCTCCTCATATTTTTGACACATTTTGAAGCTCTTCAATTTTTCACACCTTTTGAAGCTCTTCATATTTTTCACTCCTTTTCAGGCTCTTTATGTTTATTACACCGCTTCATGCTGCTCCTATTTTTCAGACCGTTTCATGCTCCTCCTATTTTTGACACCTTTTGAAGCTCTTCACATTTTTCACACCTTTTCAGGCTCTTCATGTTTTTGAACACCGTTTCATGATCCTCCTATTTTTCAGACCGTTTCATGCTCCTCATATTTTTGACACCTTTTGAAGCTCGTCATATTTTTCACACCTTTTCAGGGTCTTCATGTTTTTTACACCGCTTCAGGCTCCTCCTATTTTTCAGAATGTTTCATGCTCCTCCTATTTTTGACACCTTTTGAAGCTCTTCATATTTCACACCATTTCAGGCTCTTCATATTTTTGATCACCGTTTAATGCTCCTCCTATTTTTCAGACCGTTTCATGCTCCTCATATTTTTGACACCTTTTGAAGCTCTTCATATTTTACCCACCTTTTCAGGCTCTTCATGTTTTTGAACACCGTTTCATTCTCCTCCTATTTTTCAGACCGTTTCATGCTCCTCACATTTTTGACACCTTTTGAAACTCTTCATATTTTTCACACCTTTTCAGGCTCTTCACGTTTTTCAAAGCCACTTCATGCTTCTCCTATTTTTCAGACCGTTTCATGCTCCTCTCATTTCTGACACATTTTGAAGCTCTTCATATATTTCACATATTTTCAGGCTCTTCATGTTTTTGAACACGGTTTCATGCTCCTCCTATTTTTCAGAACGTTTCATGCTCCTCATATTTTTATACCTTTGGAAGCTCTTCACATTTTTCACACCTTTTCAGGCTCTTCATGTTTTTCAACACCGCTTCTTGATCTTCCTATTTTTCAGACCGTTTCATGCTCCTCATGTATTTCTCACCATTTGAAGCTCCTCATATTTTTGACACCTTTTGTAGCTCTTCATATATTTCACACCTTTTCAGGCACTTCATGTTTTTCAACACCACTTCATGCTCCTCCTATTTTTCAAAACGTTTCATGCTCATCTCATTTTTGACACCTCTGGAAGCTCTTCATATTTTTCACACCTTTTGAAGCTCTTCATATTTTTCAAAGTTTTCATTCTCTTCATGTTTTCAACACCGCTTCATACTCCTTCTATTTTTCAGACCGTTACATGCACCTCATATTTTTGACACTTTTTGAGGCTTTTCATATTTTTCACACCTTTTCATGCTTTTCATGTTTTTGAACACCATTTAATGCTCCTCCTATTTTTCACACTTTTTGTAGCTCTTCATATTTTTCACACTTTTTCATGCTCTTCATGTTTTTGAACACCGTTTCATGCTCCTCCTATTTTTCACACCTTTTGAAGCTCTTCATATTTTTCAAACCTTTTCATGCTTTTCATGTTTTTGAACACCGTTTCATGATCCTCCTATTTTTCAGACCATGTCATGCTCCTCATTTTTCTGACAACTTTTGAATCTCTTCATATTTTTCACACCTTTTCAGGCTCTTCATGTTTTGGAACACCGCTTCACGCTCCTCCTATTTTTCAGACCGTTTCATGCTCCTCATATATTTCT
Source organism: Dama dama (assembly GCF_033118175.1). Lineage (NCBI taxonomy): Eukaryota > Metazoa > Chordata > Mammalia > Artiodactyla > Cervidae > Dama > Dama dama. The sequence goes on along the minus strand of NC_083712.1, from coordinate 6,012,291 downwards.
CACCTTTTGAAGCTCTTCATATTATTCACACCTTTTCAGGCTCTTTATGTTTTTGACCACAGCTTCATGCTCCTGCTATTTTTCAGACCGTTTCATGCGCCTCATATTTTTGACACCTTTTGAAGCTCTTCAGATTTTTCACACCTTTTCATGCTCTTCATGTTTTTGAACACTGTTTCATGCTCCTCCTATTTTTCAGACCGTTTCATGCTCCTCATATTTTTGACATCTTTCCAAACTCTTCATATATTTCACATCTTTTTAGGCTCTTCATGTTTTTCAGCACCGCTTCATGATCCTCCTATCTTTCAGACCGTTTCATGCTCCTCCTATTTTTGACACCTTTTGAAGCTCTTCATATTTTTCACGCCTTTTCAAGCTCTTCCTGTTTTTCAACACCGCTTCATGCTCTTCATATTTTTCACACCTTTTGTAACTCTTCATATTTTTCACACCTTTTCAGTCTCTTCATATTTTTGAACACGGTTTCAAGCTCCTCCGATTTTTCAGAACGTTTCGTGCTCCTCATATTTTTATACCTTTGGAAGCTCTTCACATTTTTCACACCTTTTCAGGCTCTTCATGTTTTTGAACACTGTTTCATGATCCTCCTATTTTTCAGACCATTTCATGCTCCTCATTTTTCTGACAACTTTTGAATCTCTTCATATTTATCACACCTTTTCAGGCTCTTCATATTTTTGAACACCGCTTCACGCTCCTCCTATTTTTCAGACCGTTTCATGCTCCTCATATATTTCTCACCTTTTGAAGCTCTTCATATTATTCACACCTTTTCAGGCTCTTTATGTTTTTGACCACAGCTTCATGCTCCTGCTATTTTTCAGACCGTTTCATGCGCCTCATATTTTTGACACCTTTTGAAGCTCTTCAGATTTTTCACACCTTTTCAGGCTCTTCATGATTTTTAGCACCGCTTCATGATCCTCCTATTTTTCAGACCGTTTCATGCTCCTCCGATTTTTGACACCTTTTGAAGCTCTTCTTATTTTTCACGCCTTTTCAAGCTCTTCATGTTTTTCAACACCGCTTCATGCTCTTCATATTTTTCACACCTTTTGTAACTCTTCATATTTTTCACACCTTTTCAGGCTCTTCATGTTTTTAACACCGCTTCATGCTCCTCCTATTTTTCAGACCTTTTCATGCTCCTCATATATTTCTCACCTTTTGAAGCTCTTCATATTATTCACAACTTTTCAGGCTCTTTATGTTTTTGACCACCGCTTCATGCTCCTCTTATTTTTCAGACCGTTTCATGCTCCTCATGTATTTCACACCTTTTGATGCTCTTCATATTTTTCACACCTTTTCAGGCTCTTCATGTTTTCGAACAACGCTTCATGCTCCTCCAATTTTTAAAACCGTTTCATGCTCTTCATATTTTTGATACCTATTGAGGCTCTTCATATGTTTCACACATTTTTAGGCTCTTCATGTTTTTCAACACCGCTTCATGCTCCTCCTATTTTTCAGACCGATTCATTCTCCTCATACTTTTGACACCTTTTGAAACTCTTTGTATTTTTCACACCTTTCAGACTCTTCATGTTTTTCAACACCGCTTCATTCTCCTCCCATTTTTCAGACCGTTTCATGCTCCTCATATTTTCCACATCTTTTGAAGCTCTTCATATTTTTCACACCTTTTCAGGCTGTTCATGTTTTTGAACACCGCTTCATGCTCCTCCTATTTTTCAGACCGTTTCATGCTCCTCATGTATTTCACACCTTTTAAAGCTCTTCATATTTTACACACCTTTTCAGGCTCTTCATATTTTTGAACATGGTTTCATGCTCCTCCTATTTTTCAGAACGTTTCATGCTCCTCATATTTTTACACCTTTGGAAGCTCTTCACATTTTTCACACCTTTTCAGGCTCTTCATGTTTTTCAACACCGCTCTTGATCTTCCTATTTTTCAGACCGTTTCATGCTCCTCATGTATTTCTCACCATTTGAAGCTCTTCATATTTTTCACACCTTTTGAAGCTCTTCCTATATTTCACACTTTTTCAGGCACTTCATGTTATTCAACACCACTTCATGCTCCTCCTATTTTTCAAAACGTTTCATGCTCATCTCATTTTTCACACCTCTGGAAGCTCTTCATATTTTTCACACCTTTTGAAGCTCTTCATATTTTTCAAAAGTTTTCATTCTCTTCATGTTTCTCAACACCGCTTCATGCTCCTTCTATTTTTCAAAACGTTTCATGCTCATCTCATTTTTCACACCTCTGGAAGCTCTTCATATTTTTCACACCTTTTGAAGCTCTTCATATTTTTCAAAAGTTTTCATTCTCTTCATGTTTCTCAACACCGCTTCATGCTCCTTCTATTTTTCAGACCGTTTCATGCTCCTCGTATTTTTTACACCTTTCCAAGCTCTTCATATTTTTCAAACCTTTTTAGGCTCTTCATGTTTTTGAACACAGCTTCATGCCCCTCTCAGTTTTCAGATCGTTTCATGCTCCTCATATTTTTGACACATTTTGAAATTCTTCATATATTTCACACTTTTTCAGGCTCTTCATGTTTTTCAATACCGCTTCATGCTCCTTCTATTTTTCAGTCCGTTTCATGCTCCTCATATTTTTGACACCTTCTGAAGTTCTTCATATATTTCACACCTTTTCAGCCTCTTCATGTTTATCAACACCATTTCATGATCCTCCTATTTTTCAGACCGTTTCATGCTCATCTCATTTTCGACACCTTCTGAAGCTCCTCATATTTTTACACCTTTTGAAGCTCTTCATATTTTTCACACCATTTCAGTCTCTTCAGGTTTTTCAACAACACTTCATGCTCCTCCTATTTTTCTGAGCATTTCATGTTCCTAATATTTTTGACACATTTTGAAGCTCTTCATATTTTTCACACCTTTTCAGGCTCTTCATATTTTTGAACATGGTTTCATGCTCCTCCTATTTTTCAGAATGTTTCATGCTCCTCATATTTTTACACCTTTGGAAGCTCTTCACAATTTTACACCTTTTCAGGCTCTTCATGTTTTTCAACACCGCTTCTTGATCTTCCTATTTTTCAGACCTTTTCATGCTCCTCATGTATTTCTCACCATTTGAAGATCTCTATATTTTTCACACCTTTTGAAGCTCTTCATATATTTGACACTTTTTCAGGCACTTCATGTTATTCAACACCACTTCATGCTCCTCCTATTTTTCAAAACGTTTCATGCTCATCTCATTTTTCACACCTCTGGAAGCTCTTCATATTTTTCACACCTTTTGAAGCTCTTCATATTTTTCAAAAGTTTTCATTCTCTTCATGTTTCTCAACACCGCTTCATGCTCCTTCTATTTTTCAGACCGTTACATGCGCCTCATATTTTTGACACGATTTGAGGCTTTTCATATTTTTCACACCTTTTCATGCTCTTCATGTTTTTAAACACCATTTCATGCTCCTCCTATTTTTCATACCTTTTTAAGCTCTTCATATTTTTCACACTTTTTCAGGCTCTTCATGTTTTTGAACACCGTTTCATGCTCCTCATATTTTTGACACCTTTTGAAGCTCTTTATATTTTTCACACTTTTTCATGCTCTTCATGTTTTTGAACACCGTTTCATGCTCCTCCTATTTTTCACACCTTTTTAAGCTCTTCATATATTTCACACCTTTTCATGCTCTTCATGTTTTTGAACACCGTTTCATGATCCTCCTATTTTTCATACCGTTTCATGCTCCTCATTTTTTTGACACCTTTTGAATCTCTTCATATTTTTCACACCTTTTCAGGCTCTTCATGTTTTTGAACACCGCTTCTTGCTCCTCCTATTTTTCAGACCGTTTCATGCTCATCTCATTTTTGACACTTTTTGAAGCTCCTCATATTTTTCACACCTTTACAGGCTCTTCATGTTTTTCAAACCGCTTCATGCTCCTCCTATTTTTCAGACCGATTCATGCTCCTCATGTATTTCACACATTGCAGCTCTTCATATTTTTCACACCTTTTCAGGTTCTTCATGTTTCTGAACACCGTTTCATGATCCTCCTATTTTTCATACCGTTTCATGCTCCTCATTTTTTTGACACCTTTTGAATCTCTTCATATTTTTCACACATTTTCAGGCTCTTCATGTTTTTGAACACCGCTTCATGCTCCTCCTATTTTTCAGACCGTTTCATGCTCCTCATATATTTCTCACCTTTTGAAGCTCTTCACATTTTTCACACCTTTTCAGGCTCTTTATGTTTTTGACCACCGCTTCATGCTCCTCCTATTTTTCAGACCGTTTCATGCGCCTCATATTTTTGACACCTTTGGAAGCTCTTCATATTTTTCACACCTTTTGAAGCTCTTCATATTTTTCACACCTTTTCAGGCTCTTCATGTTTTTCAACACCGCTTATGCTCCTCCTATTTTTTAGACCGTTTCATGCTCCTCATGCATTTCACACCTTTTGAAGCTCTTCATATTTTTCACACCTTTTCAGGCTCTTCATGTTTTTGAACACTGTTTCATGCTCCTCCTATTTTTCAGACCGTTTCATGCTCCTCGTATTTTTGACACCTTTCCAAGCTCTTCATATTTTTCACACCTTTATAGGCTCTTCATGTTTTTGAGCACCGCTTCATGATCCTCCTATTTTTCAGACCGTTTCATGCTCCTGCTATTTTTGACACCTTTTGAAGCTCTTCATTTTTTTCACAACTTTTCAGGCTGTTCATGTTTTTCAACACTGCTTCATGCTCCTCATATTTTTCAGACCTTTTGAGCTCTTCATATTTTTCACACCTTTTCAGGCTCTTCTTGTTTTTTAACATCGCTTCATGCTCCTCCTATTTTTTAGACTGTTTCATGCTCGTCATGTATTTCACAACTTTTGAAGCTCCTCATATTTTTCACACCTTTTCAGGCTCTCATGTTTTTGAACACAGCTTCATGCTCCTCCTATTTTTCAAACCGTTTCATGCTCCTCATATTTTACACATTTTTTGAAGCTCTTCATATTTTTCACACCTTTTCAGGCTCTTCATGTTTTTGAACACAGCTTCTTGCTCCTCCTATTTTTCAGACCGTTTCATGCTCATCTCATTTTTGACACTTTTTGAAGCTCTTCATATTTTTCACACCTTTACAGGCTCTTCATGTTTTTCAAACCGCTTCATGCTCCTCCTATTTTTCAGACCGATTCCTGCTCCTCATGTATTTCACACATTGAAGCTCTTCATATTTTTCACACCTTTTCAGGCTCTTCATGTTTTTGAACACTGTTTCATGATCCTCCTATTTTTCATACCGTTTCATGCTCCTCATTTTTTTGACACCTTTTGAATCCCTTCATATTTTTCACACCTTTTCAGGCTCTTCATGTTTTTGAACACAGCTTCTTGCTCCTCCTATTTTTCAGACCGTTTCATGCTCATCTCATTTTTGACACTTTTTGAAGCTCTTCATATTTTTCACACCTTTACAGGCTCTTCATGTTTTTCAAACCGCTTCATGCTCCTCCTATTTTTCAGACCGATTCCTGCTCCTCATGTATTTCACACATTGAAGCTCTTCATATTTTTCACACCTTTTCAGGCTCTTCATGTTTTTGAACACTGTTTCATGATCCTCCTATTTTTCATACCGTTTCATGCTCCTCATTATTTGACACCTTTTGAATCCCTTCATATTTTTCACACCTTTTAAGGCTCTTCATGTTTTTGAACACCGCTTCATGCTCCTCCTATTTTTCAGACCGTTTCATGCTCCTCATGTATTTCTCACCTTTTGAAGCTCTTCACATTTTTCACACCTTTTCAGGCTCTTTATGTTTTTGACCACCGCTTCATGCTCCTCCTATTTTTCAGACCTTTTCATGCACCTCATATTTTTGACACCTTTGGAAGCTCTTCATATTTTTCACACCTTTTGAAGCTCTTCATATTTTTCACACATTTTCAGCCTCTTCATGTTTTTCAACACCGTTCATGCTCCTCCTATTTTTTAGACCGTTTCATGCTCCTCATGATTTTCACACCTTTTGAAGCTCTTCATATTTTTCACACCTTTTCAGCCTCTTCATGTTTTTCAACACCATTCATGCTCCTCCTATTTTTTAGACCGTTTCATGCTCCTCATGATTTTCACACCTTTTGAAGCTCTTCATATTTTTCACACCTTTTCAGGCTCTTCATGTTTTTGAACACTGTTTCATGCTCCTCCTCTTTTTCAGACCGTTTCATGCTCCTCGTATTTTTTACACCTTTCCAAGCTCTTCATATTTTTCAAACCTTTTTAGGCTCTTCATGTTTTTGAACACAGCTTCATGCCCCTCTCAGTTTTCAGATCGTTTCATGCTCCTCATATTTTTGACACATTTTGAAATTCTTCATATAATTCACACTTTTTCAGGCTCTTCATGTTTTTCAATACCGCTTCATGCTCCTTCTATTTTTCAGTCCGTTTCATGCTCCTCATATTTTTGACACCTTCTGAAGTTCTTCATATATTTCACACCTTTTCAGCCTCTTCATGTTTATCAACACCATTTCATGATCCTCCTATTTTTCAGACCGTTTCATGCTCATCTCATTTTCGACACCTTCTGAAGCTCCTCATATTTTTACACCTTTTGAAGCTCTTCATATTTTTCACACCATTTCAGTCTCTTCAGGTTTTTCAACAACACTTCATGCTCCTCCTATTTTTCTGAGCGTTTCATGTTCCTAATATTTTTGACACATTTTGAAGCTCTTCATATTTTTCACACCTTTTCAGGCTCTTCATATTTTTGAACATGGTTTCATGCTCCTCCTATTTTTCAGAATGTTTCATGCTCCTCATATTTTTACACCTTTGGAAGCTCTTCACAATTTTACACCTTTTCAGGCTCTTCATGTTTTTCAACACCACTTCTTGATCTTCCTATTTTTCAGAACTTTTCATGCTCCTCATGTATTTCTCACCATTTGAAGCTCTTCATATTTTTCACACCTTTTGAAGCTCTTCATATATTTCACACTTTTTCAGGCACTTCATGTTATTCAACACCACTTCATGCTCCTCCTATTTTTCAAAACGTTTCATGCTCATCTCATTTTTCACACCTCTGGAAGCTCTTCATATTTTTCACACCTTTTGAAGCTCTTCATATTTTTCAAAAGTTTTCATTCTCTTCATGTTTCTCAACACCGCTTCATGCTCCTTCTATTTTTCAGACCGTTACATCGCCTCATATTTTTGACACGATTTGAGGCTTTTCATATTTTTCACACCTTTTCTTGCTCTTCATGTTTTTAAACACCATTTCATGCTCCTCCTATTTTTCATACCTTTTTAAGCTCTTCATATTTTTCACACTTTTTCAGGCTCTTCATGTTTTTGAACACCGTTTCATGCTCCTCATATTTTTGACACCTTTTGAAGCTCTTTATATTTTTCACACTTTTTCATGCTCTTCATGTTTTTGAACACCGTTTCATGCTCCTCCTATTTTTCACACCTTTTTAAGCTCTTCATATATTTCACACCTTTTCATGCTCTTCATGTTTTTGAACACCGTTTCATGATCCTCCTATTTTTCAAACCGTTTCATTGTCCTAATTTTTTTTAACACCTTTTGAATCTCTTCATATTTTTCACACATTTTCAGGCTCTTCATGTTTTTAAACACCATTTCATGCTCCTCCTATTTTTCATACCTTTTGAACCTCTTCATATTTTTCACACTTTTTCAGGCTATTCATGTTTTTGAACACCGTTTCGTGCTCCTCATATTTTTGACACCTTTTGAAGCTCTTTATATTTTTCGCACTTTTTCATGCTCTTCATGTTTTTGAACACCGTTTCATACTCCTCCTATTTTTCACACCTTTTTAAGCTCTTCATATATTTCACACCTTTTCATGCTCTTCATGTTTTTGAACACCGTTTCATGATCCTCCTATTTTTCAGACCGTTTCATGCTCATCTCATTTTTGACACTTTTTGAAGCTCTTCATATTTTTCACACCTTTACAGGCTCTTCATGTTTTTCAAACCGCTTCATGCTCCTCCTATTTTTCAGACCGATTCATGCTCCTCATGTATTTCACACATTGAAGCTCTTCATATTTTTCACACCATTTCAGGCTCTTCATGTTTTTGAACACTGTTTCATGATCCTCCTATTTTTCATACCGTTTCATGTTCCTCATTTTTTTGACACCTTTTGAATCTCTTCATATTTTTCACACCTTTTCAGGCTCTTCATGTTTTTGAACACCGCTTCATGCTCCTCCTATTTTTCAGACCGTTTCATTCTCCTCATTAATTTCTCACCTTTTGAAGCTTTTCACATTTTTCACACCTTTTCAGGCTCTTTTTATTTTTGCCCACCGCTTCATGCTCCTCCTATTTTTCAGACCGTTTCATGCGCCTCATATTTTTGATACCTTTGGAAGCTCTTCATATTTTTCACACAATTTGTAGCTCTTCATATTTTTCACACCTTTTCACGCTCTTCATGTATTTCAACACCGCTCATGCTCCTCCTATATTTTAGACCGTTTCATGCTCCTCATGCATTTCACACCTTTTGAAGCTCTTCATATTTTTCACACATTTTCAGGCTCTTCATGTTTTTGAACACTGTTTCATGCTCCTCCTATTTTTCAGACCGTTTCATACTCCTCGTATTTTTGACACCTTTCCAAGCTCTTCATATTTTTCACACCTTTTTAGGCTCTTCATGTTTTTCAGCACCGCTTCATGATCCTCCTATTTTTCAGACCGTTTCATGCTCCTCCTATTTTTGACACCTTTTGAAGCTCTTCATATTTATTACACCTTTTCAAGCTCTTCATGTTTTTCAACACCGCTTCATGCTCCTCATATTTTTCAGACCTTTTGAGCTCTTCATATTTTTCACACCTTTTCAGGCTCTTCATATTTTTGAACACCGCTTCATGCTCCTCCTATTTTTCAGACCGCTTCATGCTCCTCCTATTTTTCAGACCGCTTCATGCTCCTCATATTTTCACACCTTTTGAAACTCTTCATATTTTTCAAACCTTTTCAGGCTCTTCATGTTTTTCAACACGACTTCATGATCCTCCTATTTTTCAGAGCGTTTCATGCTCCTCATATTTTTGACACCTTTTGAATCTCTACATATATTTCACAATTCCGTGTTCCACATCAAACGTGAAAGGAGCTTTCATTTCTTTGATGGCACTCCAGAGAAAACCCAAGATCACTGTCTCAAGTCTAGAGGTATCCTGAGGTCACTGCAGCAACAAGAAAGGGCTCCGTGGACCCCAAATCACCTCGAGATGAGAGCTTAGTCCCTGGCTTCGACTCAAGAGGAATACCAACTTTCCACAAGCACCTCAAGAGGAGGCTTCTCACAGCTACAGGTATGTGAGAGGGACCCTGAGTGTGTGGCCTCAAGTGGAATGGACACCGAGATGCTCTGACTCGAAGTAAGGCCGGATATCCCTGCAGTGAATTGAATGCAGGCTCGTCTTGCATCTCCATAGACGAAGGGATGTCTGAATCCCCTGTGGAGACCACAGAGAAAGACCTAGTCCGCCGCCTCATCAAGACCGGAAGCCTCACATCCTTTGAAAACTCGAGAGGTCTGCGGAGATCAATGCTTCCAAAGGAGACGATGCCTGACTCCTCTTGAAAATGGATAGGAGTCCCAGGATACCTCTGGCACGTGGAAAGGGACCCTGGGTCTCCCGCCTCACGTGCAGTCTCGTCCCAATTGCCATGCCAAGACTCGAGGAGAATCCCGAGGTGTCCCTCGCACCTAGGCAGGAGTCCTGACGTCGCTGAAGAAACACGTGTCTGGAAGGGCCCTCCCCGTCGTAACTCGAGAATATACCCCAGGTTCCAGCCGCAACTCGAGAAAAACCATGAGACTTCCCCCTCGCCGCGAGATGAAGCCCGATTCCCCTGCAGTGTGTGCAGAGCAATTCCGTGTTCGACATCAAAATTGAAAGGAGCCTTGATTTCCTTGATGGCACTCCAGAGAAAACCCAAGATCACTGTCTCAAGTCTAGAGGGATCCTGAGGTCACTGTAGCAACACGAAAGGGCTCCGTGGACCCCAAATCAACTCGAGATGAGAGCTTACTCCTTGGCGTCGACTCAAGTGGAATACCAACTTTCCACAAGCACCTCAAGAGGAGGCTTCTCTCAGCTACAGGTATGTGAGAGGGACCCTGAGTTTGTGGCCTCACGTGGAAAGTACACCGAGATACTCTGACTAGAAGTAAGGCCGGATATCCCCGCAGTGAATTGAATGCAGGCTCGTCCTGCATCTCCCAAGACGAAGGGATGTCTGAATCCCCTGTGGAGACCACAGAGAAAGACCTAGTTCTCCGCCTCATCGCGACCGGAGGCCTCACATCCTTTGAAAATTCGAGAGGTCCGCGGTGATCAATGCTTCCAAAGGAGACGATGCCTGACTCCTCTTGAAAATGGATAGGAGTCCCAGGATCCCTGTGGCACGTGGAAAGGGACACTGGGTCTCCCGCCTCACGTGGAGACGCGTCCCAATTGCCATGCCCAGACTCGAGGAGAATCCCGAGGTGTCCCTCGCACCTAGGCAGGAGTCCTGACGTCGCTGAACAAACACGTATCTGGAAGGGCACTCCCCGCCGTAACTCGAGAATATACCCCAGGTTCCGGCCACAACTCGAGAAAAACCATGAGACTTCCCCCTCGCCGCGAGATGAGGCCCGATTTCCCTGGACTGGCTGCAGAGCAATTCCGTGTTCCACATCAAACGTGGAAGGAGCCTTGATTTCCTTGATGGCACTCCAGAGAAAACCCAAGATCACTGTCTCAAGTCTAGAGGGATCCTGAGGTCACTGTAGCAACACGAAAGGGCTCCGTGGACCGCAAATCAACTCGAGATGAGAGCTTAGTCCCTGGCTTCGACTCAAGAGGAATACCAACTTTCCACAAGCACCTAAGAGGAGGCTTCTCTCAGCTACAGGTATGTGAGAGGGACCCTGAGTTTGTGGCCTCAAGTGGAATGGACACCGAGATGCTCTGACTCGAAGTAACGCCGGATATCCCGGCAGTGAATAGAATGCAGGCTCGTCTTGCATTTCCCAAAACGAAGGGATGTCTGAATCCCCTGTCGAGATCACAGAGAAAGACGTAGTTCTCCACCTCATTGCGAACGGAGGCCTCACATCCTTTGAAAACTCGAGAGGTCCGCGGAGATCAATGCTTCCAAAGGAGACGATGCCTGACTCCTCTTGAAAATGGACAGGAGTCCCAGGATCCCTGTGGCACGTGGAAAGGGACCCTGGGTCTCCCGCCTCACGTAGAGAGGCGTCAGAAGTGCCATGCCAAGACTCGAGGAGAATCACGAGGTGTCCCTCGTACCAAGGCAGGAGTCCTGATGTCGCTGAACAAACACGTGTCTGGAAGGGCCCTCCCCGTCGTAACTCGAGAATATACCCCAGGTCCCGGCCGCAACTCGAGAAAAACCATGAGACTTCCCCCTCGCTGCGAGATGAGGCCCGATTTCCCTGGACTGGCTGCAGAGCAATTCCGTGTTCCAAATCAAACGTGAAAGGAGCCTTGATTTCCTTGATGGCACTCCAGAGAAAACCCAAGATCACTGTCTCAAGTCTAGAGGGATCCTGAGGTCACTGGAGCAACACGAAAGGGCTCTGTGGACCCCAAATCAACTCGAGATGAGAGCTTAGTCCCTGGCTTCCACTCAAGAGGAATACCAACTTTCCACAAGCACCTCAAGAGGAGGCTTCTCTCAGCTACAGGTATGTGAGAGGGACCGTGAGTTTGTGGCCTCTAGTGGAATGGACACCGAGATGCTCTGACTCCAAATAAGGCCAGATATCCCTGCAGTGAATTGAATGCAGGCTCGTCTTGCATCTCCCAAGACGAAGGGATGTCTGAATCCCCTGTGGAGACCACAGAGAAAGACCTAGTCCACCGCCTCAACGCGACCGGAGGCCTCACATCCTTTGAGAACTCGAGAGGTCCGCGGAGATCAATGCTTCCAAAGGAGACGATGCCTGACTCCTCTTGAAAATGGATAGGAGTCCCAGGATCCCTGTGGCACGTGGAAAGGGACCCTGGGTCTCCCGCCTCACGTGGAGACACGTCCCAATTGCCATGCCAAGACTCGAGGAGAATCCCGAGGTGTACCTCGCACCTAGGCAGGAGTCCTGACGTCGCTGAACAAACACGTGTCTGGAAGAGCCCTGCCCGTCGTAACTCGAGAATATACCCCAGGTTCCGGCCACAACTCGAGAAAAACCATGAGATTTCCCCCTCGCCGTGAGATGAGGCCCGATTCCCCTGCACTGCCTGCAGAGCAATTCCGTGTTCCACATCAAACGTGAAAGGAGCCTTGATTTCCTTGATGGCACTCCAGAGAAAACCCAAGATCACTGTCTCAAGTCTAGAGGGATCCTGAGGTCACTGGAGCAACACGAAAGGGCTCCGTGGACCCCAAATCACCTCGAGATGAGAGCTTAGTCCCTGGCTTCGACTCAAGAGGAATACCAACTTTCCACAAACACCTCAAGAGGAGGCTTTTCTCAGCTACAGGTATGTGAGAGGGACCCTGAGTTTGTAGCCTCAAGTGAAATGGACACCGAGATGCTCTGACTCGAAGTAAGGCCGGATATCCCGGCAGTGAATTGAATGCAGGCTCGTCTTGCATCTCCCAAGACGAAGGGATGTCTGAATCCCCTGTGGAGACCACAGAGAAAGACCTAGTCCTCCGCCTCAACACGACCGGCGGCCTCACATCCTTTGAAAACTCGAGAGGTCCGCGGTGATCAATGCTTCCAAAGGAGACGATGCCTGACTCCTCTTGAAAATGGATAGGAGTCTCAGGATCCCTGTGGCACGTTTAAAGGGACCTTGGGTCTCCCGGCTCCCGTGGAGACACGTCCCAATTGCCATGCCAAGACTCGAGGGGAATCCCGAGGTGTCCCTCGCACCTAGGCAGGAGTCCGACTTCGGTGAACAAACACGTGTCTGGAAGTGCCCTCCCCGTCGTAACTCGAGAATATACCCCAGGTTCCGGCCGCAACTCGAGAAAAACCATGAGACTTCCCCCCTCGCCGAGAGATGAGGCCCGATTCCCCTGCAGTGCGTGCAGAGCAATTCCGTGTTCCACATCAAACCTGAAAGGAGACTTGATTTTCTTGATGGCACTCCAGAGAAAACCCAAGATCACTGTCTCAAGTCTAGAGGGATACTGAGGTCACTGGACCAAGACAAAATTTCTCCATGGAACCCAAATCAACTCGAGATGAGAGCTTAGTCCCTGGCTTCGACTCAAGAGGAATACCAACTTTCCACAAGCACCTAAGAGGAGGCTTCTCTCAGCTACAGGTATGTGAGAGGGACCCTGAGTTTGTGGCCTCAAGTGGAATGGACACCGAGATGCTCTGACTCGAAGTAAGGCCAGATATCCCTGCAGTGAATTGAATGCAGGCTCGTCTTGCATCTCCCAAGACGAAGGGATGTCTGAATGCCCTGTGGAGACCACAGTGAAAGACCTAGTCCTCCGCCTCAACGCGACCGGAGGCCTCACATCCTTTGAAAACTCGAAAGGTCCGCGGAGATCAATGCTTCCAAAGGAGACGATGCCTGACTCCTCTTGAAAATGGATAGGAGTCCCAGGATACCTCTGGCACGTGGAAAGGGACCCTGGGTCACCCGCCTCACGTGGAGTCTCGTCCCAATTGCCATGCCAAGACTCGAGGAGAATCCCGAGGTGTCCCTCGCACCTAGGCAGGAGTCCTGACGTGGCTGAACAAACACGTGTCTGGAAGGGCCCTCCCTGTCGTAACTCGAGAATACACCCCAGGTTCCGGCCTCAACTCGAGACAAACCATGAGACTTCCCCCTCGCTGCGAGATGAGGCCCTATTCCCCTGCACTGTGTGCAGAGCAATTCCGTGTTCCACATCAAACGTGAAAGGAGCCTTGATTTCCTTCATGGCACTATAGAGAAAACCCAAGATCACTGTCTCAAGTCTAGAGGGATCCTGAGGTCACTGTAGCAACACAAAAGGGCTCCGTGGACCCCAAATAAACTCGAGATGAGAGCTTAGTCCCTGGCTTCAACTCAATAGGAATACCAACTTTTCACAAGCACCTGAAGAGGAGGCTTCTCTCAGCTACAGGTATGTGAGAGGAACCCTGAGTTTGTGGCCTCAAGTGGAATGGACACCGAGATGCTCTGACTCGAAGTAAGGCCGGATATCGCTGCAGTGAATTGAATGCAGGCTCGTCTTGCATCTCCATAGACGAAGGGATGTCTGAATCCCCTGTGGAGACCACAGAGGAAGACCTAGTCCGCCGCCTCATCAAGACCGGAGGCCTCACATCCTTTGAAAACTCGAGAGGTCTGCGGAGATCAATGCTTCCAAAGGAGACGATGCCTGACTCCTCTTGAAAATGGTTAGGAGTCCCAGGATCCCTGTCCACATGGACGGGGACCCTGGGTCTCCCGCTTCACGTGGAGACGTGTCCCAATTGCCATGCCAAGACTCGAGGAGAATCCCGAGGTGTCCCTCGCACCTAGGCAGGAGTCCTGACGTCGCTGAATAAACACGTGTCTGGAAGGGCCCTCCCCGTCGTAACTCGAGAATATACCCCAGGTTCCTGCCGCAACTCGAGAAAAACCATGAGACTTCCCCCTCGCCGCGAGATGAAGCCCGATTCCCCTGCAGTGTGTGCAGAGCAATTCCGTGTTCGACATCAAAAGTGAAAGGAGCCTTGATTTCCTTGATGGCACTCCAGAGAAAACCCAAGATCACTGTCTCAAGTCTAGAGGGATCCTGAGGTCACTGGAGCAACACGAAAGGGCTCCGTGGACCCCAAATCAACTCGAGATGAGAGCTTAGTCCCTGGCTTCGACTCAAGAGGAATACCAACTTTCCACAAGCACCTCAAGAGGAGGCTTCTCTCAGCTACAGGTATGTGAGAGGGACCCTGAGTTTGTGGCCTCAAGTGGAATGGACACCGAGATGCTGTGACTCGAAGTAACGCCGGATATCCCGGCAGTGAATTGAATGCAGGCTCGTCTTGCATTTCCCAAAACGAAGGGATGTCTGAATCCCCTGTCGAGATCACAGAGAAAGACGTAGGTCTCCACCTCATTGCGAACGGAGTCCTCACATCCTTTGAAAACTCGAGAGGTCCGCGGAGATCAATGCTTCCAAAGGAGACGATGCCTGACTCCTCTTGAAAATGGACAGGAGTCCCAGGATCCCTGTGGCACGTGGAAAGGGACACTGGGTCTCCTGCCTCACGTAGAAAGGCGTCAGAAGTGCCATGCCAAGACTCGAGGAGAATCACGAGGTGTCCCTCGTACCAAGGCAGGAGTCCTGATGTCGCTGAACAAACACGTGTCTGGAAGGGCCCTCCCCGTCGTAACTCGAGAATATACCCCAGGTTCCGGCCGCAACTCGAGAAAAACCATGAGACTTCCCCCTCGCCGCGAGATGAGGCCCAATTCCCCTGCTCTTCGTGCAGAGCAATTCCGTGATCCACATCAAACGTGAAAGGAGCCTTGATTTCCTTGATGGCACTCCAGAGAAAACCCAAGATCACTGTCTCAAGTCTAGAGGGATCCTGAGGTCACTGTAGCAACACGAAAGGGCTCCGTGGACCCCAAATCAACTCGAGATGAGAGCTTAGTCCCTGGCTTTGACTCAAGAGGAATACCCACTTTTCACAAGCACCTCAAGAGGAGGCTTCTCTCAGCTACAGGTATGTGAGAGGGACACTGAGTTTGTGGCCTCAAGTGGAATGGACACCGAGATGCTCTGACTCGAAGTAAGGCCGGATATCCCTGCATTGAATTGAATGCAGGCTCGTCTTGCATCTCCCAAGACGAAGGGATGTCTGAATGCCCTGTGGAGACCACAGTGAAAGACCTAGTCCTCCGCCTCAACGCGACCGGAGGCCTCACATCCTTTGAAAACTCGAAAGGTCCGCGGAGATCAATGCTTCCAAAGGAGACGAAGTCTGACTCCTCTTGAAAATGGATAGGAGTCCAAGGATCCCTGTGGCACGTCGAAAGGGACCCTGGGTCTCCCGCCTCACGTGGAGACGCATCCCAATTGCCATGCCAAGACTCGAGGAGAATCCCGAGGTGTCCTTCCCACCTAGGCAGGAGTCCTGACTTCGCTGAACAAACACGTGTCTGGAAGGGCCCTCCCCGTCGTAACTCGAGAATATACCCCAGGTCCCGGCCGCAACTCGAGAAAAACCATGAGACTTCCCCCTCGCCGCGAGATGAGGCCCGATTTCCCTGGACTGGCTGCAGAGCAATTCCGTGTTCCACATCAAACGTGAAAGGAGCCTTGATTTCCTTGATGGCACTCCAGAGAAAACCCAAGATCACTGTCTCAAGTCTAGAGGGACCCTGAGGTCACTGGAGCAACACGAAAGGGCTCCGTGGACCCCAAATCAACTCGAGATGAGAGCTTAGTCCCTGGCTTCCACTCAAGAGGAATACCAACTTTCCACAAGCACCTCAAGAGGAGGCTTCTCTCAGCTACAGGTATGTGAGAGGGACCGTGAGTTTGTGGCCTCTAGTGGAATGGACACCGAGATGCTCTGACTCCAAATAAGGCCAGATATCCCTGCAGTGAATTGAATGCAGGCTCGTCTTGCATCTCCCAAGACAAAGGGATGTCTGAATCCCCTGTGGAGACCACAGAGAAAGACCTAGTCCACCGCCTCAACGCGACCGGAGGCCTCACATCCTTTGAGAACTCGAGAGGTCCGCGGAGATCAATGCTTTCAAAGGAGACGATGCCTGACTCCTCTTGAAAATGGATAGGAGTCCCAGGATCCCTGTGGCATGTGGAAAGGGACCCTGGGTCTCCCGCCTCACGTGGAGACACGTCCCAATTGCCATGCCAAGACTCGAGGAGAATCCCGAGGTGTCCCTCGCACCTAGGCAGGAGTCCTGACGTCGCTGAACAAACACGTGTCTGGAAGAGCCCTGCCCGTCGTAACTCGAAAATATACCCCAGGTTCCGGCCGCAACTCGAGAAAAACCATGAGATTTCCCCCTCGCTGTGAGATGAGGCCCGATTCCCCTGCACTGCCTGCAGAGCAATTCCGTGTTCCACATCAAACGTGAAAGGAGCCTTGATTTCCTTGATGGCACTCCAGAGAAAACCCAGGATCACTGTCTCAAGTCTAGAGGGATCCTGAGGTCACTGGAGCAACACGAAAGGGCTCCGTGGACCCCAAATCACCTCGAGATGAGAGCTTAGTCCCTGGCTTCGACTCAAGAGGAATACCAACTTTCCACAAACACCTCAAGAGGAGGCTTTTCTCAGCTACAGGTATGTGAGAGGGACCCTGAGTTTGTAGCCTCAAGTGAAATGGACACCGAGATGCTCTGACTCGAAGTAAGGCCGGATATCCCGGCAGTGAATTGAATGCAGGCTCGTCTTGCATCTCCCAAGACGAAGGGATGTCTGAATCCCCTGTGGAGACCACAGAGAAAGACCTAGTCCTCCGCCTCAACGCGACCGGCGGCCTCACATCCTTTGAAAACTCGAGAGGTCCGCGGTGATCAATGCTTCCAAAGGAGACGATGCCTGACTCCTCTTGAAAATGGATAGGAGTCTCAGGATCCCTGTGGCACGTTTAAAGGGACCTTGGGTCTCCCGGCTCCCGTGGAGACACGTCCCAATTGCCATGCCAAGACTCGAGGAGAATCCCGAGGTGTCCCTCGCACCTAGGCAGGAGTCCGACTTCGGTGAACAAACACGTGTCTGGAAGTGCCCTCCCCGTCGTAACTCGAGAATATACCCCAGGTTCCGGCCGCAACTCGAGAAAAACCATGAGACTTCCCCCCTCGCCGAGAGATGAGGCCCGATTCCCCTGCAGTGCGGGCAGAGCAATTCCGTGTTCCACATCAAACCAGAAAGGAGACTTGATTTTCTTGATGGCACTCCAGAGAAAACCCAAGATCACTGTCTCAAGTCTAGAGGGATACTGAGGTCACTGGACCAAGACAAAATTTCTCCATGGAACCCAAATCAACTCGAGATGAGAGCTTAGTCCCTGGCTTCGACTCAAGAGGAATACCAACTTTCCACAAGCACCTAAGAGGAGGCTTCTCTCAGCTACAGGTATGTGAGAGGGACCCAGAGTTTGTGGCCTCAAGTGGAATGGACACCGAGATGCTCTGACTCGAAGTAAGGCCAGATATCCCTGCAGTGAATTGAATGCAGGCTCGTCTTGCATCTCCCAAGACGAAGGGATGTCTGAATCCGCTGTGGAGACCACAGAGATAGACCTAGTCATCCGCCTCATCGCGACCGGAGGCCTCACATCCTTTGAAAACTCGAGAGGTCCACGGAGATCAATGCTTCCAAAGGAGACGATGCCTGACTCCTCTTGAAAATGGATAGGAGTCCCAGGATACCTCTGGCACGTGGAAAGGGACCCTGGGTCTCCCGCCTCACGTGGAGTCTCGTCCCAATTGCCATGCCAAGACTCGAGGAGAATCCCGAGGTGTCCCTCGCACCTAGGCAGGAGTCCTGACGTGGCTGAACAAACACGTGTCTGGAAGGGCCCTCCCTGTCGTAACTCGAGAATATACCCCAGGTTCCGGCCTCAACTCGAGACAAACCATGAGACTTCCCCCTCGCTGCGAGATGAGGCCCTATTCCCCTGCACTGTGTGCAGAGCAATTCCGTGTTCCACATCAAACGTGAAAGGAGCCTTGATTTCCTTCATGGCACTATAGAGAAAACCCAAGATCACTGTCTCAAGTCTAGAGGGATCCTGAGGTCACTGTAGCAACACAAAAGGGCTCCGTGGACCCCAAATAAACTCGAGATGAGAGCTTAGTCCCTGGCTTCAACTCAATAGGAATACCAACTTTTCACAAGCACCTGAAGAGGAGGCTTCTCTCAGCTACAGGTATGTGAGAGGAACCCTGAGTTTGTGGCCTCAAGTGGAATGGACACCGAGATGCTCTGACTCGAAGTAAGGCCGGATATCGCTGCAGTGAATTGAATGCAGGCTCGTCTTGCATCTCCATAGACGAAGGGATGTCTGAATCCCCTGTGGAGACCACAGAGAAAGACCTAGTCCGCCGCCTCATCAAGACCGGAGGCCTCACATCCTTTGAAAACTCGAGAGGTCTGCGGAGATCAATGCTTCCAAAGGAGACGATGCCTGACTCCTCTTGAAAATGGTTAGGAGTCCCAGGATCCCTGTCCACATGGACGGGGACCCTGGGTCTCCCGCTTCACGTGGAGACGCGTCCCAATTGCCATGCCAAGACTCGAGGAGAATCCCGAGGTGTCCCTCGCACCTAGGCAGGAGTCCTGACGTCGCTGAATAAACACGTGTCTGGAAGGGCCCTCCCCGTCGTAACTCGAGAATATACCCCAGGTTCCTGCCGCAACTCGAGAAAAACCATGAGACTTCCCCCTCGCCGCGAGATGAAGCCCGATTCCCCTGCAGTGTGTGCAGAGCAATTCCGTGTTCCACATCAAACGTGAAAGGAGCCTTGATTTCCTTGATGGCACTCCAGAGAGAACCCAAGATCACTGTCTAAAGTCTAGAAAAATCCTGAGGGCACTGGAGCAACACGAAAGGGCTCCGTGGACCCCAAATCAATTCGAGATGAGAGCCTAGTCCCTGGCTTCGACTCAAGAGGAATACCAACTTTCCACAAGCACTTCGAGAGAAGGCTTCTCTCAGCTACAGGTATGTTAGAGGGCCCCTGAGTTTGTGGCCTTAAGTGGAATGGACACCGAGATGCTCTGACTCGAAGTAAGGCCAGATATCCTTGCAGTGAATTGAATGCAGGCTCGTCTTGCATCTCCCAAGACAAAGGGATGTGTGAATCCCCTGTGGAGACCACAGAGAAAGACCTAGTCCTCCGCCTCATCGAGACCTGAGGCCTCACATCCTTTGAAAACTCGAGAGGTCCGTGGAGATCAATGCTTCCAAAGGAGACGATGCCTGACTCCTCTTGAAAATGGATAGGAGTTCCAGGACTCCTGTGGAACTTGGAAAGGGACCCTGGGTCTCCCGCCTCACGTAGAGAGGCGTCAGAAGTGCCATGCCAAGACTCGAGGAGAATCCCGAGGTGTCCCTGGCAGCTAGGCAGGAGTCCTGACGTCGCTGAACAAACACGTGTCTGGAAGGGCCCTCCCCGTCGTAACTCGAGAATATACCACAGGTTCGGTCCGCAATTCGAGAAAAACCATGAGACTTTCCCCTCGAGCGAGATGAGGCCCGATTCCCTTGCACTGCGTGCAGAGCAATTCCGTGTTCCACATCAAACGTGAAAGGAGCCTTGATTTCCTTGATGGCTCTGCAGAGAAAACCCAAGATCACTGTCTCAAGTCTAGAGGGATCCTGAGGTCACTGTAGCAACACGAAAGGGCTCCGTGGACCCAAAATCAACTCGAGATGACAGCTTAGTCCCTGCTTCGACTCAAGAGGAATAAGAACTTTCCACAAGCACCTCAAGAGGAGGCTTCTCTCAGCTACAGGTATGTGAGAGGGTCCCTGAATTTGTGACCTCAAGTGGAATGGACACCGAGATGCTCTGACTCGAGGTAAGGCCGGATATCCCTGCAGTGAATTGAATGCAGGCTCGTCTTGCATCTCCCAAGACGAAGGGATGTCTGAATCCCCTGTGGAGACCACAGAGAAAGAGCTAGTTCTCCGCCTCTTCGCGACCGGAGGCCTCACATCCTTTGAAAACTCGAGAGGTCCGCGGAGATCAATGCTTCCAAAGGAGACGATGCCTGACTCCTCTTGAAAATGGATAGGAGTCCCAGGATCACTTTGGCACGTGTAAAGGGACCTTGTGTCTCCCGCCTCACGTGGAGCCGCGTCCCAATTGCCATGCCAAGACTCGAAGAGAATCCCGAGGTGTCCCTAGCACCTAGGCAGGAGTCCTGACGTCGCTATACAAACACGTGTCTGGAAGGGCCCTCCCCGTGGTAACTCCAGAATATACCCCAGGTTCGGTCCGCAACTCGAGAAAAACCATGAGACTTCCCCGTCGCCGCGAGATGAGGCCCGATTCCCCTGCACTGCTTGCAGAGCAATTCCCAGTTCCACATCAAACGTGAAAGGAGCCTTGATTTCCTTGATGGCACTCCACAGAAAACCCAAGATCACTGTCTCAAGTCTAGAGGGATCCTGAGGTCACTGGAGCAACACGAAAGGGCTCCGTGGACCCGAAATCCACTCGAGATGAGAGCTTAGTCCCTGGCTTGACTAAAGAGGAATACCAACTTTCCACAAGCACCTCAAGAGGAGGCTTCTCTCAGCTACAGGTATGTGAGAGGGACCCTGAGTTTGTGGCCTCAAGTGGAATGGACACCGAGATGCTCTGACTCGAAGTAAGGCCGGATATCCCTGCAGTGAATTGAATGTAGGCTCATCTTGCATCTCCCAAGACGAAGGGTTGTCTGAATCCCCTGTGGAGACCACAGAGAAAGACCTAGTCCTCCGCCGCATCGCGACCGGAGGAATCACATCCTTTGAAAACTCGACAGGTCCGCGGAGATCAATGCTTCCAAAGGAGACGATGCCTGACTCCTCTTGAAAATTGATAGGAGTCCCAGGATCCCTGTGGCATGTGGAAAGGGACCCTGGGTCTCCCGCCTCACCTGGAGACGCGGCCCAATTGCTATGACAAGACTCGAGGAGAAGCCCGAGGTGTCCCTCACACCTAGGCAGGAGTCCTGACGTCGCTGAACAAACACGTGTCTGGAAGGGCCCTCCCCGTCGTAACTCGAGAATATACCCCAGGTTCTGGCCGCAACTCGGGAAAAACCATGAGACTTCCCCCTCGCCGCGAGATGAGGCCCGATTCCCCTGCACTGCGTGCAGAGCAATTCCGTGTTCCACATCAAACGTGAAAGCAGCCTTGATTTCCTTGATGGCACACCAGAGAAAACCCAAGATCACTGTCTCAAGTCTAGAGGGATCCTGAGGTCACTGTAGCAACACAAAAGGGCTCCGTGGACCCCAAATCAACTCGAGATGAGAGCTTAGTCCCTGGCTTCGATTCAAAAGGAATGCCAACTTTCCACTAGCACCTCAAGAGGAGGCTTCTCTCAGCTACAGGTATGTGAGAGGGACCCTGAGTTTGTGGCCTCAAGTAGAATGGACACCGAGATGATCTGACTCATAGTAAGGCCGGATATCCCTGCAGTGAATTGAATGCAGGCTCGTCTTGCATCTCCCAAGACGAAGGGATGTCTGCATCCCCTGTGGAGACAACAGAGAAAGACCTAGTCCTCCGCCTCATCGCGACCGGACATATCACATCCTTTGAAAAATCGAGAGGTCTGCGGAGATCAATGCTTCCAAAGGAGACGATGCCTGACTCCTTTTGCAAATGGATAGGAGTCCCAGGATCCCTGTGGCACGTTGAAAGGGACCCTGGGTCTCCCGTCTCACGTGGAAACGCGTCCCAATTGCCATGCCAAGACTCGCGGAGAATCCCGAGGTGTCCCTCGCACCTAGGCAGGAGTCCGACGTCGCTGAACAAACACGTGTCTGGAAGGGCCCTCCCCGTCGTAACTCGAGAATATACGCCAGGTTCCGGCCGCAACTCGAGAAAAACCATGAGACTTCCCCCTCAGCGCGAGATGAGGCCCGATTCCCCTGCACTGCGTGCAGAGCAATTCCGTGTTCCACATCAAACATGAAAGGAGCCTTGATTTCCTTGATAGCACTCCAGAGAAAACCCAAGATCACTGTCTCAAGTCTCCAGGGATACTGAGGTCACTGTAGCAACACGAAAGGGCTCCGTGGACCCCAAATCAACTCGAGATGAGAGCTTAGTCCCTGGCTTCGACTCAAGAGGACTACCAACTTTCCACAAGCATCTTAAGAGGAGGCTTCTCTCAGCTACAGGTAAGTGAGAGGGACCCTGAGTTTGTGGCCTCAAGTGGAATGGACACCGAGATGCTCTGACTCGAAGTAAGGCGGGATATCCCAACAGTGAATTGAATGCAGGCTCGTCTTGCATCTCCCAAGACGAAGGGATGTCTGAATCCCCTGTGGAGACGACAGAGAAAGACCTAGTCCTCCGCCTCATCGCGACCGGAGGCCTCACATCCTTTGAAAACTCGAGAGGTCCGCGGAGATCAATGCTTCCAAAGGAGACGATGCCTGACTCCTCTTGAAAATGGATAGGAGTCCCAGGATCCCTGTGGCACGTGGAAAGGGACCCTGGGTCTCCCGCCTCACGTGGAGACGCGTCCCAATTGCCATGCCAAGACTCGAGGAGAATCCCGAGGTGTCCCTCGCACCTAGGCAGGAGTCCTGACGTCGCTGAACAAACACGTGTCTGGAAGGGCCCTCCCCGTCGTAACTCGAGAATATACCCCAGGTTCCGGCCGCAACTTGAGAAAAACCATGAGAATTCCCCCTCGCTGCGACATGAGGCCCGATTCCCCTGCACTGCGTGCAGAGCAATTCCGTGTTTCACATCAAACGTGAAAGGAGCCTTGATTTCCTTGATGGCACCCAAAAGTAAACCCAAGATCACTGTCTCAAGTCTAGAGGGATCCTGAGGTTACTGGAGCAACACGAAAGGGCTCCGTGGACCCCAAATCAACTCGAGATGAGAGCTTAGTCCCTGGCTTCGACTCAAGAGGAATACCAACTTTCCACAAGCACCTCAAGTGGAGGCTTCTCTCAGCTACAGGTAAGTGAGAGGGACCCTGAGTTTGTGGCCTCAAGTGGAATGGACACCGAGATGCTCTGACTCGAAGTAAGACCGGATATCCCTGCAGTGAATTGAATGCAGGCTCGTCTTGCATCTCCCAATACGAAGGGATGTCTGAATCCGCTGTGGAGACCACAGAGAAAGACCTAGTCCTCGGCCTCATCGAGACCGGAGGCATCACATCCTTTGAAAACTCGAGAGGTCTGCGGAGATCAATGCTTCCAAAGGAGACGATGCCTGACTCCTCTTGAAAATGGATAGGAGTCCCAGGATCCCTGTGGCACGTGGAAAGGGCCACTGGGTCTCCCGCCTCACGTGGAGAGGCGTCCCAATTGCCATGCCAAGACTCGAGGAGAATCCGGAGGTGTCCCTCGCACCTAGGCAGGAGTCCTGACGTCGCTGAACAAACACGTGTCTCGAAGGGCCCTCCCCGTCGTAACTCGAGAATATACCCCAGGTTCCGGCCGCAACTCGAGAAAAATCATGAGACTTCCCCCTCGCCGCGAGATGACGCCCGATTCCCCTGCACTGCGTGCAGAGCAATTCCGTGTTCCACATCAAACGGGAAAGGAGCCTTGATTTCCTTGATTGCACTCCAGAGAAAACCCAAGATCACTGTCTCAAGTCTAGAGGGATCCTGAGGTCACTGGAGCAACACGAAAGGGCTCCGAGGAGCCCAAATCAACTCGAGATGAGAGCTTAGTCCCTGGCTTCGACTCAAGAGGAATACCAAGTTTCCACAAGCACCTCAAGAGGAGGCTTCTCCCAGCTACATGGATGTGAGAGGGACCCTGAATTTGTGGCCTCAAGTGGAATGGACACCGAGATGCTATGACTCGAAGTAAGGCCGGATATCCCTGCAGTGAATTCAATGCAAGCTCGTCTTGCATCTCCCAAGACGAAGGGATGTCTGAATCCCCTGTGGAGACCACAGAGAAAGACCTAGTTCTCCGCCTCTTCGCGACCGGAGGCCTCACATCCTTTGAAAACTCGAGAGGTCCGCGGAGATCAATGCTTCCAAAGGAGACGATGCCTGACTCCTCTTGAAAATGGATAGGAGTCCCAGGATCCCTGTGGCACGTGGAAAGGGACCCTGGGTCTCCCGCCTCACCTGGAGACGCGACCCAATTGCCATGTCAAGACTCGAAAAGAATCCCGAGTTGTCCCTCGCACATAGGCAGGAGTCCTGACGTCGCTGAACAAACACGTGTCTGGAAGGGCCCTCCCCGTCGTAACTCGAGAATATACCCTAGGGTCCGGCCGCATCTCGAGACAATCCATGAGACTTCCCACTCGCCGCGAGATGAGGGCCGATTCCCCTGCACTGCGTGCAGAGCAATTCCGTGTTCCACATCAAACGTGTAAGGAGCCTTGATTTCCTTGATGGCACTCCAGAGAAAACCCAAGATCACTGTCTCAAGTCTAGAGGGATCCTGAGGTCACTGTAGCAACACGAAAGGGCTCCGTGGACCCCAAATCAACTCGAGATGTGAGCTTAGTCCCTGGCTTCGACTCAAGAGGAATACCACGTTTCCACAAGCACCTCAAGAGGAGGCTTCTCTCAGCTACAGGTATGTGAGAGGGACGCTGAGTTTGTGGCCTCAAGTGGAGTGGACACCGAGATGCTCTGACTCGAAGTTAGGACAGATATCCCTGCAGTGAGTTGAATGCAGGCTCTTCTTGCATCTCCCAAGACGAAGGGATGTCTGAATCCCCTGTGGAGACCACAGAGAAAGACCTAGTTCTCCGCCTCATCGCGACCGGAGGCCTCACATCCTTTGAAAACTCGAGAGGTCCGTGGAGATCAATGCTTCCAAAGGAGACGATGCCTGACTCCTCTTGAAAATGGATAGGAGTCCAAGGATCCCTGTGACACGTGGAAAGGGACCGTGGGTCTCCCGCCTCACGTGGAGACGCATTCCAATTGCCATGCCAAGAATCGAGGAGAATCCCGATGTGTCCCTCGCACCTAGGCAGGAGTCCTGACGTCGCTGAACAAACACGTGTCTGGAAGGGCCCTCCCCATCGTAACTCGAGAATATACCCCAGGTTCCGGCCGCAACTCGAGAAAAACCATGAGACTTCCCCCTCACCGCGAGATGAGGCCCGATTCCCCTGCACTGCGTGCAGAGCAATTCCGTGTTCCACATCAAACAAGAAAGGAGCCTTGATTTCCTTGAGGCTCTCCAGAGATAACCCAAAATCACTGTCTCAAGTCTAGAGGGATCCTGAGTTCACTGTACCAACACGAAAGGGCTCCGTGGACCCCAAATCAACTAGAGATGAAAGCTTAGTCCCTGCCTTCGACTCAAGAGAAATACCAACTTTCCACATGCACCTCAAGAGGAGGCTTCTCTCAGCTACATGTATGTGAGAGGGACCCTGAGTTTGTGTCCTCAAGTGGAATGGACCCCGAGATGCTCTGACTCGAAGTAAGGCCGGATATCCCTGCAGTGGATTGAATGCAGGCTCGTCTTGCATCTCCCAAGACGAAGGGATGTCTAAATCCCCTGTGGAGACCACAGAGAAAGACCTACTTCTCCGCCTCATCGCGACCGGAGGATTCACATCCTTTGAAAACTCGAGAGTTCCGCGGAGATCAATGCTTCCAAAGGAGACGATGCCTGACTCCTCTTGAAAATTGATAGGAGTCCCAGGATCACTGTGGCACGTGGAAAGGGACCCTGGGTCTCCCGCCTCACGTGGAGACGCGTCGCAATTGCCATGCCAAGACTCGAGGAGAATCCCGAGGTGTCCCTAGGACCTAGGCAGGAGTCCTGACGTCGCTGAACAAACACGTGTCTGGAAGGGCCCTCCCCGTCTTAACTCAAGAATATACCCCAGGTTCCGGCCGCAACTCGAGAAAAACCATGAGACTTCCCCCTCGCCGCGAGATGAGGCCCAATTCCCCTGCACTGCGTGCAGAGCAATTCCGTGTTCCACATCAAACGAGAAAGGACCCTTGATTTCCTTGATGGCACTCCAGAGAAAACCCAAGATCACTGTCTCAAGTCTAGAGGGACCCTGAGGTCACGGTAGCAAGACGAAAGGGCTCCGTTTACCCCAAATCAACTGGAGATGAGAGCTTAGTCGCTGGCTTCGACTCAAGAGGAATACCAACTTTCCACAAGCACCTCAAGAGGAGGCTTCTCTCAGCTACAGGTATGTGAGAGTTACCCTGAGTTTGTGGCCTCAAGTGGAATGGACACCTTGATGCTCTGACTCGAATTAAGGCCGGATATCCCTGCAGTGAATTGAATGCAGGCTCGTCTTACATCTCCCAAGACGAAAGGATGTCTGAATCCCCTGTGGCGACCACAGAGAAAGACCTAGTTCTCCGCCTCATCGCAACCGGAGGCCTCACATCCTTTGAAAACTCAAGAGGTCCGCGGAGATCAATGCTTCCAAAGGAGATGATGCCTGACGCCTCTTGAAAATGGATAGGAGTCCCAGGATCCCTGTGGCACGTGGAAAGGGACCCTGGGTCTCCCGCCTCACGTGGAGACGCGTCCCAATTGCCATGCCAAGACTCGAGGAGAATCCCGAGGTGTCCCTCGCACCTAGGCAGGAGTCCTGACGTCGCTGAACAAACACGTGTCTGGAAGGGCCCTCCCCGTCGTAACTCGAGAATATACCCCAGTTTCCGGCCGCAACTCGAGAAAAACCATGAGACTTTCCCCTCGCCGCGAGATGAGGCCCGATTCCCCTGCACTGTGTGCAGAGCAATTCCGTGTTCCACATCAAACTTGAAAGGAGGCTTGATTTCCTTGATGGCACTCCAGAGAAAAAGCAAGATCACTGTCTCAAGTCTAGAGGGATCCTGAGGTCACTGTAGAAACAGGAAAGGGCTCCGTGGACCCCAAATCAACTCGAGATGAGAGCTTAGTCCCTGGCTTCGACTCAAGAGGAATACCAACTTCCCACAAGCACCTCAAGAGGAGGCTTCTCTCAGCTATAGGTATGTGAGAGGGACCCTGAGTTTGTGGCCTCAAGTGGAGTGGACACCGAGATGCTCTGACTCGAAGTTAGGACAGATATCCCTGCAGTGAACTGAATGCAGGCTCGTCTTCCATCTCCCAAGATGAAGGGATGTCTGAATCCCCTGTGGAGATCACAGAGAAGACCTAGTTCTCCACCTCTTCACGACTGGAGGCCTCACATCCTTTGAAAACTCGAGACGTCCGCGGAGATCAATGCTTCCAAAGGAGACGATGCCTGACTCCTCTTGAAAATGGATAGGAGTCCCAGGATCCCTGTGGCACGTGGAATGGGACCCTGGGTCTCCCGCCTCACGTGTAGACCCGTCCCAATTGCCATGCCAAGACTCGAGGAGAATCCCGAGGTGTCCCTCGCACCTAGGCAGGAGTCCTGACGTCGCTGAACAAACACGTGTCTGGAAGGGCCCTCCCCGTCGTAACTCGAGAATATACCCCAGGTTCCGGCCGCAACTCGAGAAAAACCATGAGACTTCCTCGTCGCCGCGAGATGAGGCCCGATTCCCCTGCACTGCATGCAGAGCAATTCCGTGTTCCACATCAAAGGTGAAAAGAGCCTTGATTTCCTTGATGGCACTCGAGAGAAAACCCAAGATCACTGTCTCAAGTCTAGAGGGATCCTTAGGTCACTGTAGCAACACGAAAGGGCTCCGTGGACCCAAAATCAACTGGTGATGAGAGCTTAGTCCCTGGCTTCGACTCAAGCGGATTACCAACTTTCCACAAGCACCTCAAGAGGAGGCGTCTCTCAGCTACAGGTACGTGAGAGGGACCCTCAGTTTGGGGCCTCAAGTGGAATGGACACCGAGATGCTCTGACTCGAAGTAAGGCCGGATATCCCTGCAGTGAATTGAATGCAGGCTCGTCTTGCATCTCCCAAGACGAAGGGATGTCTGAATCCCCTGTGGAGACCACAGAGAAAGACCTAGTTCTCCGCCTCATCGCGACTGGAGGCCTCACATCCTTTGAAAACTCCAGAGGTACGCGGACGTCAGTGCTTCAAAAGGAGACGATGCCTGACACCTCTTTAATATGGATAATAGTCCCAGGATTCCTCTGGCAAGTGGAACGGGACCCCCTGGTCTCCCCCCTCAGCTGGAGAGGCATCCCAATTGCCCTGCCAAGCCTCGAGGAGAGTCCCGAGGTGTCGCTCGCATCTAGGCACAAGTCCTGACGTCGCTCTTCACGCTCTTCATATTTTTCAGACCTTTTCATGCTCTTCATATGTTTCACACCTTATCATGCTCTTCATATTTTTCACACCTTTTCATGCTGTTAATATTTTTCACACCTTTTTATGCTCCTCATATTTAACACACCTTTTCATGCTCTTCTTATTTTTCAGACCTTTTCATGCTCCTTATATTTTTCAGACCTTTTCATGCTCTTCGTATTGTTCACAACTTTTCCTGCTCCTCGTATTGTTCACACCATTTCATGCTCCTCGTATTGTTCACTCCGTTTCATGCTCCTCATAATTTTCACACCTTTTCATGCTCTTCATATTTTTCACAGCATTTCATGCTCTTCATATTTTTCACACTTTTTCAATCACTTCATATTTTTCAGATTTTTTCATGCTCTTAAAATTTTTCAGACCTTTTCATGCTCTTCATAGTTTTCAGACTGTTTCATGCTCCTCGTATTTTTCTGACCTTTTCATGCTCTTCTTATTTTTCAGATCTTTTCATGCTCCTCGTATTTTTTAGACCTCCTCATGCTCTTAGTATGTTTCAGACCTCTTCATGCTCCTCTGATATTTCAGACCTATTCATGCTCTTCGTATTTTTCAGAACTCTTCTTGCTACTCGTATTTTTCAGAAATTTTCATGCTCTTCATACTGTTCACACATTTTCATGCTCTTCGTATATTTCAGACCTTTTCAAGTTCTTGATATTTTTCAGACCTTTTCATGCTCTTCGTATTTTTCAGACCATTTCATGCTCCTCATATTTTTCACACCTTTTCATGCTCTTTGTAATATTTCACACCTGTTCATGCTCTTCGTGTTTTTGACACCTTTTCATACTCCTCGTATTTTTCACACCTTTTTATGCTCCTTCTATTTCTCAGACCTTTGCATGCTCCTCGTATTTTTCACACCGTTTAATGCTGTTCATATTTTTCACACCTTTTCATGCTCTTCGTATTTTTCACAGCTTTTCATGCTCTTTGTATTTTTCACATCTTTTCATGGTCTTCGTAATTTTTCACAACTTTTCATGCACTTCATAATTTTTCACACCTTTTCATGCTCTTTGTATATTTCACACCTTTTCATGCTTTTTGTATTATTCACACCTTTTCATGCTCCTTGTATGTTTTAGACCTTTTCATGCTCCTCGTATATTTTAGACCTTTTCATGCTACTCATATTTTTCAGACCTTTGCAAGCTCCTCGTATTTTTCAGACCTTTGCATGCTCCTCGTATTTTTCAGACCTTTTCACGCTCCTTGTGTTTTTCACATCTTCCCATGCTCCTCATATTGTTCACACCTTTTCATACTCCTCATATTATTCACAACTTTTTATGCTCCTGGTATTTTTCAGACCTTTTCATGCTCCTCGCATTTTTCACACCTTTTCATGCTCCTCCTATTTTTCAGAACTTTTCATTCTCCTCGTAAATCACAGCTTTTCATGCTCCTGGTATTTTTCACACCTTTTCATGCTTTTCATACTTTACACACCGTTTCATGCTCTTCATATTTTTCACACCATTTCATGAACCTCATATTGTTCACAACTTTTCATGCTCTTCATAGTTTTCAGACCTTTACATGCTCTTCGTATTTTTCACAGCTTTTCATGCTCCTGGTATTTTTCACACCTTTTCATGCTCTTCATATACTTCACAACTTTTCAAGCTCTTGATATTTTTCAGACTTTTTCAAGCTCTTCGTAGTTTTCATAACCTTTCATGCTCTGCACATTTTTCACACCGTTTCAGGCTCTTCGTATGTTTCACACCTTTTCATGCACTTCGTGTTTTTCACAACTTTTCATGCTCTTCGTATTTTTCACACCTCTTCAGGCTCTTCGAAATTTTTCACACTTTTTCATGCTCTTCAAATTTTTCACACATTTTCATCCTCTTCTCATTTTTCACACCGTTTCATGCTCAATGTATTTTTCAGACCTTTTCATGCTCTTTGTATTTTTCAGACCTTTTCATGCTCCTCGTATTTTTCAGACCTTTGCATGTTCCTCATATTTTTCTGAACTTTTCACGCTCCTCGTATTTTTCACAACTTCTCATGCTCCTCATATTGTTCACACCTTTCATACTCCTCATATTATTCACAACTTTTCATGCTCATTTTATTTTTCACACCTTTTCAGCTCTTCATATTTTTCAGAAATTTTCATGCTCTTCATGCTCTTCGTATTTTTCAGACCTTTTCATGCTCTTCGTATTTTTCAGAACTTTTCATGCTCTTCGTATTTTTCACACCTTTTCATGCTCTTGATATTTTTCAGAAGTTTTCATGTTCTTCATATTTTTCAGACCTTTTCATGCTCTTCAATTTTTCACAAGTTTTCATGCCTTTCATATTTTTCAGACCTTTTCAATCTCTTGATATTTTTCAGACCTTTTCATGCTCTTCGTATTTTTCAGACCTTTTCATGCTCTTCATATTTTTTACAGCTTTTCATGCTCTTCTTATTTTTCACACCATTTCATGCTCCTCATATATTTCACATCTTTTCATGAGCTTCATGTTGTCACACCATTTCATGCTCCTCAGATTTTTCACAGCTTTTCATGCTCTTCATATTTTTCAGACCTTTTCATGCTCCACATATTTTTCACACGTTTACATGCTCTTCATATTTTACACAACTTCTCATGCTCTTCTTATTTTTTAAACCTTTTCTTGCTCTTCTTATTTTTCACACCGTTTCATGCTCTTCATATTTTTCACACCTTGTCATGCTTTTCAAATTTTTCACACCTTTTCATGCTCTTCGTATTCTTTAAACCTTTTCTTGCTCCTCATATTTTACACAACTTTTCATGCTCTTCATATTTTTTAAACCTTTTCTTGCTCTTCATATTTTACACACCGTTTCATGCTCTTCATATTTTTCACACCTTGTCATGCTTTTCAAATTTTTTACACCTTTTCATGCTCTTCGTATTTTTCAGGTTTTATCATTCTCTTTGTATTTTTCAGATCTTTTCATGCTCTTTGTATTTTTCACAAGGTTTCATGCTCTTCGTATTTATCAGATGTTTTCATGATCTTCTTATTTTTCACACCGTTTCATGCTTTTCGTATTTATCAGAACTTTTCGTGATCTCCATATTTTTCAGAACTTTTCATGCTCTTCGCATTTTTCACACCGTTTCATGCACTTCATATTTTTCACACCTTTTCATGCTATTCATATTTTTCACACTGTTTCATAATCTTCATATTTTTCACTTCTTTTCATGCTCTTCATATATTTCACACTGTTTCATGCTCTTCATATGTTCACACCATTACATGCTCCTCATATTTATCATAGTTTCATGCTCTTCAAATTTTTCACACCTTTACATGCTCCTCATATTTTTGACACCATTTCTTGCTCCTCGTATTTTTCAGAACTTTTCATGCTCTTCATATTTTTCACACCTTTTCCTGCTCTTCATATTTTTCATACCGTTTCATGCTCTTCATATTCTCACACTGTTTCATGCTCCTCATATTTTTCAGACCTTTTCATGGTCCTCGTATTTTTCAGACCTTTTCATGCTCCTCATATTTTTCACACCTTTTCACGCTCTTCGTAATTTTCAGTCCTTTGCATGCTCCCTGTATTTTTCACACATTTTCATGCTCCTCGTATTTTTCAGAACTTTTCATGCTCCTCATATTTTGCACACCTTTTCATGCTCTTTGTATTTTTCAGACGTTTGCATGCTCTTCGTATTTTTCAGACCTTTTCATGCTCTTGATAGTTTTGAAACCTTTTCAGGCTCCTCGTATTTTTCAGACCTTTTCATGCTCCTCGTATTTTTCACACATTTCCATGCTCCTCGTATTTTTCACACCTTTTCACGACCCTTGTATTTTTCAGACCTTTCCATGCTCCTCGTATTTTTCACACCGTTTCATGCTCTTCATATTTTCAGATAGTTTCATGCTCCTCATATTTTTCACACGTTTCATGCTCTTCATATTTTTCAGAAAGCTCTTTGTATTTTTCAGACTTTTTCATGTTCTTGGTAATTTTTCACATCTTTTAATGCTCTCTGAATTTTTCACAACTTTTCATGCTTTTCGTGATTTTTCACAACGTTTCATGCTCTTCATATTTTTCACACCGTTTGATGCGTTTGTACTTTTCACACTTTTTCATGCTCTTTGTATTTTTCACACATTTTAATGCTCTTCGTATATTTCACACCTTTTCATGCACTTCGTATGATTCACACCTTTTCATGCTCTTCATATTTTTCACACCGTTTCATGCTCTTCATATTTTTCACACCATTTCATGCTCTTCATATTTTTCACACTGTTTCATGCTCTTCGTATTTTTGACACTTTTTCATGCTCTTCGTATATTTCACACCTTTTCATGCTCTTTGTATATTTCACACCTCTTCATGCTCTTCATATTTTTCACACCGTTTCATGCTGTTCATATTGTTCACAACTTTTCAGGCTCCCCGTATTTTTCAGACCTTTTCATGCTCCTTGTGTTTTTCAGACCTTTTCATGATCCTCGTATTTTTCAGACCTTTTCATCCTCCTCGTATTTATCAGACCTTTTCATGCTTCTCGTATTTTTCACACCTTTTCATGCTCCTCGTATTTTTCACACTTTTTCATGCTCCTCGTATTTTTCACACCTTTATATGCTCTTTGTATTTTTCACACCTTTTCATGCTCTTCCTGTTTTTCACACCTTTTCATGCTCTTCGTGTTTTTCACTCCTTTTAATGCTCTTCATATTTTTCAGGCCTTTTCATGCTCTTGATATTTTCCACACCTTTTCATGCTCTCCATGTTTTTCACACCGTTTCTTGCTCTTTGTGTTTTTCACACATTTCATGCTCCTATTTTTCACACTTTTCATGCTCTTCATATTTTTCACACCTTTTCATGCTCCCCGTATTTTTCACACTTTTTCATGCTCCTCATATTTTTCAAACCTTTTCATGCTCTTCGAATTTTTCATTCATTTTCATGCTCTTCGTGTTTTTCACAACTTTTCATGCTCCTCGTATTTTTCACACTTTTTCATGCTCCTCATATTTTTCACACCTTTTCATGCTCCTCGTATTTTTCAGACCTTTTCATGCTCCTCGTATTTTTCAGACCTTGCCTGGTCCTCGTATTTTATAGACCTTTCCATGCTCTTACTATTTTTCAGACATCTTCATGCTCCTCTTATTTTTCAGACCTATTCATGCTCTTCGTATTTTTCAGAACTCTTCATGCTACTCGTATTTTTCAGAAATTTTCATGCTCTTCATACTGTTCACACGTTTTCATGCTCTTCGTATATTTCAGACCTTTTCAAATTCTTGATATTTTTCAGACCATTTCATGCTCCTCATATTTTTCACACCTTTTCATGCTCTTTGTAATATTTCACACCTGTTCATGCTCTTCGTATTTTTGACACCTTTTCATACTCCTCGTATTTTTCACACCTTTTCATGCTCCTCGTATTTTTCAGACCTTTTTATGCTACTTCTATTTTTCAGACCTTTACATGCTCCTCGTATTTTTCACACCTTTTCATGCTCTTCGTGATTTTCACGCATTTTCATGGTTCTCGTATTTTTTACACCATTTCATGTTCCTCGTTTTTTTTCAGACCTTTTCATGCTCCTCGTATTTTTCACACATTTTCATGCTCCTCGTATTTTTCACACCTTTGCATGCTCTTCGTGATTTTCACGCCTTTTCATGCTCTTTGTATTTTTCAGACCTTTTCATGCTCCGGGTATTTTTCAGAACTTTTCATGCTCTTCATATTTTTCAGAATTTTTCAACCTCCTCGTATTTTTCAGATCTTTTCATGCTCCTCAAATTTTTCAGACCTTTCAAGCTCCTCTTATTTTTCAGACCTTTTCATGCTCCTCATATTTTTCACACCTTTTCATGCTCTTCATATAGTTCACACCTTTTCATGCTCTTCATATTGTTCAGAACTTTTCATGCTTCTCGTATTTTTCACAACTTCTCATGCTCCTCATATTGTTCACACCTTTTCATGCTCGTCATAATATTCACACATTTTCATGCTCTTCATATTTTTCACAACTTTTCATGCTCTTCATATTTTTCAGAACTTTTCATTCTCTTCATGCTCTTCGTATTTTCAGACCTATTCATGCTCCTCCTATTTTTCAGACCTTTTCATATTCTGCGTATTTTTCACACCTTTTCTTGCTCTTCATATTTTACACACCGTTTCATGCTCTTCATATTTTTCACACCATTTCATTAACCTTATATTATTCACACCTTTTCATGCTCTTCATATTTTACACACCGTTTCAGGCTCTTCGTATGTTTCACACCTTTTCATGCACTTCGTATTTTTCACAAATTTTCATGCTCTTCGTATTTTTCACACCTTTTCAGGCTCTTCGAAATTTTTCACCCCTTTTCATGCTCTTCGTATTTTTCACACCCTGTCGTGCTCTTCATATTTTTTACATCTTTTCATCCTCTTCGTATTTGTCCCATCTTTTCATGTTCTTCGTATTTTTCAGAACTTTTCATGCTCTTCATATTTTTCACACTACTTCATGCTCTTCGTATTTTTCAGACATTCTGATGCTTCGTATTTTTCACAGCGTTTCATGCACTTCGTATTTTTCACACCGTTTAATGCTCTTCATATTTTTCACACCTTTTCATGCTCTTCGTATTTTTCACACCTTTTCATGCTCTTTTTATTTTTCACATCTTTTCATGGTCTTCGTAATTTTTCACAAATTTTCATGCACTTTGTAATTTTTCACACCTTTTCATGCTCTTCGTATTTTTCACACCTTTTCATGCTTTTCGTATTATTCACACCTTTTCATGCTCCTTGTATATTTTAGACCTTTTCATGCTCCTCGTATTATTCACACCTTTTCATGCTCCTCGTATATTTTAGACCTTTTCATGCTACTCGTATTTTTCAGACGTTTGCAAGCTCCTCGTATTTTTCAGACCTTTGCATGCTCCTCGTATTTTTCAGAACTTTTCACGCTCCTCGTGTTTTTCACAACTTCTCATGCTCCTCATATTGTTCACACCTTTTCATACTCCTCATATTATTCACAACTTTTTATGCTTCTGGTATTTTTCAGACCTTTTCATGCTCCTCCTATTTTTCAGAACTTTTCATTGTCCTTGTAAATCACAGCTTTTCATGCTCCTGGTATTTTTCACACCGTTTCATGCTCTTCATATTTTACACACCGTTTCATGCTCTTCATATTTTTCACACCATTTCATGAACCTCATATTGTTCACAACTTTTCATGCTCTTCATAGTTTTCAAACCTTTACATGCTCTTCGTATGTTTCAGAATTTTTCATGCTCTTCATATTGTTCACAGCTTTCCATGCTCCTGGGATTTTTCACACCTTTTCATGCTCTTCATATTTTTCAGAACTTTTCAAGCTCTTCCTATTTTTCACAGCGTTTCATGCACTTCGTATTTTTCACACCATTTAATGCTCTTCATATTTATCACACCTTTTCATGCTCTTTGTATTTTTCACCTTTTCATGCTCTTTGTATTTTTCACATCTTTTCATGTTCCTCGTAATTTTTCACAACTTTTCTTGCACTTTGTAATTTTTCACACCTTTTCATGCTCTTCGTATTTTTCACAACTTTTCGTGCTTTTTGTATTATTCACACCTTTTCATGCTCCTTGTATATTTTAGACCTTTTCATGCTCCTCGTATTATTCACACCTTTTCATGCTCCTCGTATATTTTAGACCTTTTCATACTCCTCATATTATTCACAACTTTTTATGCTCCTGGTATTTTTCAGACCTTTTCATGCTCCTCGCATTTTTCACACCTTTTCATGCTCCTCCTATTTTTCAGAACTTTTCATTCTCCTCGTAAATCACAGCTTTTCATGCTCCTGGTATTTTTCAAACCTTTTCATGCTCTTCATATTTTACACACCGTTTCATGCTCTTCATATTTTTCACACCATTTCATGAACCTCATATTGTTCACAACTTTTCATGCTCTTCATAGTTTTCAGACCTTTACATGCTCTTCGTATTTTTCAGAATTTTTCTTCCTCTTCGTATTTTTCACAGCTTTTCATGCTCCTGGTATTTTTCACACCTTATCATGCTCTTCATATACTTCAGAACTTTTCAAGCTCTTGATATTTTTCAGACCTTTTCAAGCTCTTCGTAGTTTTCACAACCTTTCATGCTCTGCACATTTTTCACACCATTTCAGGCTCTTCGTATGTTTCACACCTTTTCAAGCACTTCGTATTTTTCACAACTTTTCATGCTCTTCGTATTTTTCACACCTCTTCAGGCTCTTCGAAATTTTTCACACCTTTTCATATTTTTCACACCTTTTCATCCTCTTCTCATTTTTTCGTTTCATGCTCTTTGTATTTTTCAGACATTTTCATGCTCTTTGTATATTTCAGACCTTTTCATGCTCCTCGTATTTTTCAGACCTTTGCATGCTCCTCGTATTTTTCACACCGTTTAATGCTGTTCATATTTTTCACACCTTTTCATGCTCTTCGTATATTTCACACCTTTTCATGATCCTCGTCTTTTTCAGACCGTTTCATGCTTCTCGTATTTTTCACACCTTTTCATGCTCCTCGTATTTTACACAACTTTTCATCCTCCTCGTATTTTTCAAACCTTTTCATGCTCCTCGTATTTTTCACACATCTTCATGCTCTTGTGTTTTTCACACCTTTTCATGCTCCTCGCATTTTTCAGACCTTTTCATGCTCCTTGTAATTTTCAGACCTTTTCATGCTCCTCGTATTATATAGACCTTTTCATGCTCTGAGTATTTTTCAGACCTTTTCATGCTCCTCGTATTTTTCAGACCTTTTTTTGCTCCTCGTATTTTTACACCTTTTCATGCTCCTTGTATTTTTCAGACCGTTTCATGCTCCTCGTATTTTTCAGACCTTTTCATGCTCCTCATATTTTACAGAGCTTTTCATGCTCCTCGTATTTTTCAGAACTTTTCGTGCTCCTCGTATTTTCAGACCTTTTCATGCTCCTCGAATTTTTCACACCTTTTCTTGCTCCTCGTATTTTTCACACCTTTTCATGCTCCTCATGTTTTCCACACCTTTCATGCTCTTCATATTTTTCACAGCGTTTCATGCTCTTCATATTTTCACACCGTTTCATCCTCCTCATATTTTTGAGACGTTTTCATGCTCCTCATGTTTTTCACACATTTTCATGCTCCTCGTATTTTCCAGACCTTTTCATGCTCCTCGTATTTTCCAGACCTATTCATGCTCCCCGTATTTTTCAGACCTTTTCATTTTCCTCGTATTTTTGACATCTTTTCATGCTCCTCGTAATTTTCAGACCATTTCATGCTCCTCATATTTTTCAGACCTTTTCATTCTCCTAGTATTTTTCCGATCTTTTCCTGCTCCTTGTACTTTTCAGACCTTTTCATGCTCCTCATATTTCTCACACCTTTCATGCTCTTCATATTTTTCACACGGTTTCATGCTCATGATATTTTCACACCGTTTCATGCTCCTCATATTTTTGATAACATTTCATGCTCCTCTTATTTTTCACACCTTTTCATGCTTCCCGTATTTTCCAGACCTTTTCATGCTCCTCGTATTTTTCAGACATTTACATGCTCCTCGTGTTTTTCAGACCTTTTCATGCTCCTCGTATTTTTCACACATTTTCATATTCCTCCTATTTTTCACACCTTTTCACGCTCCTTGTATTTTTCAGACATTAAGGCCCCTTGTACTTTTCACACCTTTTCATGCTCCTCGTATTTTTCACACCTTTTCATGCTCCTCATATTGTTCACACCTTTTCTTGCTCTTCATATTTTTCATACCTTTTCATGCTCCTCGTATTTTTCAGACCTTTTCATGCTCCCTGTATTTTTCATACCTTTCATGGTCCTCGTATTTTTCAGACCGATTCATGCTTCTCATATTTTTCACACCTTTTCATGCTCTTCCTGTTTTACACACCTTTTCATGCTCTTCGTGTTTTTCACTCCTTTTAATGCTCTTCATATTTTTCAGGACTTTACACGCTCTTGATATTTTTCTCACCTTTTCATGCTCTCCATGTTTTTCACACCTTTTCTTGCTCTTCTTGTTTTCCACACCTTTTCATGCTCCTGATATTTCTTCACAGCACTTCATGCTCTTCATATTTTCACAGCATTTCATGCTAGTCATATTTTTGACACCTTTTCATGCTCCTCATATTTTTCAGACCTTTTCATGCTCCTCGTGTTTTTCAGACTTTTTCACGCTCCTCATATTTTTCAGACATTCAGGCCCCTCATATTGTTCAGACATTTTCATGGTCCTCGTATTTTTCAGACCTTTTCATGCTCCCTGTATTTTTCATACCTTTCATGTTCCTCGTATTTTTCAGACCATTTCATGCTCCCTGTATTTCTCATACCTTTCATGGTCTTCGTATTTTTCAGACATTTTCATGCTCCTCGTGTTTTTCAGACCTTTTCACGCTCCTCGTATTTTTCAGACATTCAGGCACCTCGTATTTTTCAGACATTTACATGCTCCTCGTGTTTTTCAGACCTTTTCATGCTCCTCGTATTTTTCACACATTTTCATATTCCTCCTATTTTTCACACCTTTTCACGCTCCTTGTATTTTTCAGACATTAAGGCCCCTTGTACTTTTCACACCTTTTCATGCTCCTCGTATTTTTCACACCTTTTCATGCTCCTCATATTGTTCACACCTTTTCTTGCTCTTCATATTTTTCATACCTTTTCATGCTCCTCGTATTTTTCAGACCTTTTCATGCTCCCTGTATTTTTCATACCTTTCATGGTCCTCGTATTTTTCAGACCGATTCATGCTTCTCATATTTTTCACACCTTTTCATGCTCTTCCTGTTTTACACACCTTTTCATGCTCTTCGTGTTTTTCACTCCTTTTAATGCTCTTCATATTTTTCAGGACTTTACACGCTCTTGATATTTTTCTCACCTTTTCATGCTCTCCATGTTTTTCACACCTTTTCTTGCTCTTCTTGTTTTCCACACCTTTTCATGCTCCTGATATTTCTTCACAGCACTTCATGCTCTTCATATTTTCACAGCATTTCATGCTAGTCATATTTTTGACACCTTTTCATGCTCCTCATATTTTTCAGACCTTTTCATGCTCCTCGTGTTTTTCAGACTTTTTCACGCTCCTCATATTTTTCAGACATTCAGGCCCCTCATATTGTTCAGACATTTTCATGGTCCTCGTATTTTTCAGACCTTTTCATGCTCCCTGTATTTTTCATACCTTTCATGTTCCTCGTATTTTTCAGACCATTTCATGCTCCCTGTATTTCTCATACCTTTCATGGTCTTCGTATTTTTCAGACATTTTCATGCTCCTCGTGTTTTTCAGACCTTTTCACGCTCCTCGTATTTTTCAGACATTCAGGCACCTCGTATTTTTCAGACATTTTCATGCTCCTCGTGTTTTTCAGACCTTTTCATGCTCCTCGTATTTTTCACACCTTTTCATGCTCCTCATATTGTTCACAACTTTTCATGCTCTTCATATTTTTCACATCGTTTCATGCTCCTCATATTTTTCATACCGTTTCATGCTCCTCATATTTTTCACATCTTTTTATGTTCGTCATATATTTGATACGATTTAAAGCTCTTCATATTTTTCATACCATTTCATGCTCTTCATATTTTCACAACGTTTCATGCTCCTCATATTTTTCAGACCGTTTCATGTTCCTCATATATTTCACACCTTTTCATGCTTCTCATATTTTTGACACCTTTTCATGATCCTCGTCTTTTTCAGACCGTTTCATGCTTCTCGTATTTTTCACACCTTTTCATGATCCTCGTCTTTTTCAGACCATTTCATGCTTCTCGTATTTTTCACACCTTTTCATGCTCCTCGCATTTTTCAGACCTTTTCATGCTCCTTGTAATTTTCAGACCTTTTCATGCTCCTCGTATTATATAGACCTTTTCATGCTCCAAGTATTTTTCAGACCTTTTCATGCTCCTCGTATTTTTCAGAACTTTTCGTGCTCCTCATATTTTCAGACCTTTTCATGCTCCTCGAATTTTTCACACCTTTTCTTGCTCCTCGTATTTTTCACACCTTTTCATGCTCCTCATGTTTTCCACACCTTTCATGCTCTTCATATTTTTCACAGCGTTTCATGCTCTTCATATTTTCACACCGTTTCATCCTCCTCATATTTTTGAGACGTTTTCATGCTCCTCATGTTTTTCACACATTTTCATGCTCCTCGTATTTTCCAGACCTTTTCATGCTCCTCGTATTTTCCAGACCTATTCATGCTCCCCGTATTTTTCAGACCTTTTCATTTTCCTCGTATTTTTGACATCTTTTCATGCTCCTCGTAATTTTCAGACCATTTCATGCTCCTCATATTTTTCAGACCTTTTCATTCTCCTAGTATTTTTCCGATCTTTTCCTGCTCCTTGTACTTTTCAGACCTTTTCATGCTCCTCATATTTCTCACACCTTTCATGCTCTTCATATTTTTCACACGGTTTCATGCTCATGATATTTTCACACCGTTTCATGCTCCTCATATTTTTGATAACATTTCATGCTCCTCTTATTTTTCACACCTTTTCATGCTTCCCGTATTTTCCAGACCTTTTCATGCTCCTCATATTTTTCAAACATTTTCATATTCCTCCTATTTTTCACACCTTTTCACGCTCCTTGTATTTTTCAGACATTAAGGCCCCTCGTACATTTCACACCTTTTCATGCTCCTCGTATTTTTCACACCTTTTCATGCTCCTCATATTGTTCACACCTTTTCTTGCTCTTCATATTTTTCACATCTTTTAATGCTCCTCATATTTTTCATACCTTTTCATGCTTCTCATGTTTTT
Source organism: Dama dama (assembly GCF_033118175.1). Lineage (NCBI taxonomy): Eukaryota > Metazoa > Chordata > Mammalia > Artiodactyla > Cervidae > Dama > Dama dama. The sequence continues at coordinate 5,970,456 of NC_083712.1, read as the reverse complement.
CACACGTTTTCATGCTCTTCCTGTTTTTCCCACCTTTTCATGCTCTTCGTGTTTTTCACTCCTTTTAATGCTCTTCATATTTTTCAGGACTTTTCACGCTCTTGATATTTTTCTCACCTTTTCATGCTCTCCGTGTTTTTCACACCTTTTCTTGCTCTTCTTGTTTTCCACACCTTTTCCTGCTCCTCATATTTCTTCACACCATTTCATGCTCTTCATATTTTCACAGCATTTCATGCTAGTCATATTTTTGACACCTTTTCATGCTCCTCATATTTTTCAGACCTTTTCATGCTCCTCGTGTTTTTCAGACTTTTTCACGCTCCTCATATTTTTCAGACATTCAGGCCCCTCATATTGTTCAGACATTTTCATGGTCCTCGTATTTTTCAGACCTTTTCATGCTCCCTGTATTTTTCATAACTTTCATGCTCCTCGTATTTTTCAGACCTTTTCATGCTCCCTGTATTTTTCATACCTTTCATGGTCTTCGTATTTTTCAGACATTTTCATGCTCCTCGTGTTTTTCAGACCTTTTCATGCTCCTCGTGTTTTTCAGACCTTTTCATGCTCCTCGTATTTTTCACACCTTTTCATGCTCCTCATATTGTTCACAACTTTTCATGCTCTTCATATTTTTCACATCGTTTCATGCTCCTCATATTTTTCATACCGTTTCATGCTCCTCATATTTTTCACATCTTTTTATGTTCGTCATATATTTGATACGATTTAAAGCTCTTCATATTTTTCATACCATTTCATGCTCTTCATATTTTCACAACGTTTCATGCTCCTCATATTTTTCAGACCGTTTCATGTTCCTCATATATTTCACACCTTTTCATGCTTCTCATATTTTTGACACCTTTTCATGATCCTCGTCTTTTTCAGACCGTTTCATGCTTCTCGTATTTTTCACACCTTTTCATGATCCTCGTCTTTTTCAGACCATTTCATGCTTCTCGTATTTTTCACACCTTTTCATGCTCCTCGTATTTTTCACACCTTTTCATGCTCCTCGCATTTTTCAGACCTTTTCATGCTCCTTGTAATTTTCAGACCTTTTCATGCTCCTCGTATTATATAGACCTTTTCATGCTCTGAGTATTTTTCAGACCTTTTCATGCTCCTCGTATTTTTCAGACCTTTTTTTGCTCCTCGTATTTTTACACCTTTTCATGCTCCTTGTATTTTTCAGACCGTTTCATGCTCCTCGTATTTTTCAGACCTTTTCATGCTC